>NW_027514621.1:0-157115 GCF_048772815.1 Callospermophilus lateralis
AGTAACAGTTTGAATTTCTAGGTTTCACTCTGTTTTCTCCTATATTGACAGATGCAGCTAGAACTCTAAATCAAACCCGGTTTGTGCTAGCTTCTTGAAACTTGACACAATAAAGTAGTTCTACGTTCTATCTCTAAGGTTTGCTTCCTCTTGATGTAGCCTAATGCAGGGACTGGTGAATAACACTTACATTGAAAGGGGTTGCCAAACTTTCAAAAAACTAGAGTCTCCTGAAATCTCAACATTTATTTTTTCATCCAATCTTCATGATACATTCAAGTAATGATCAGTACACCATTCCCACTTGGATGCCCAAGTTTTGTTCTTCTAGGTTGAAGCATTCGTTTGCAGGAACAGTTTGAATTTTTAGGTTTCACTCTGTTTTCTCCTATATTGACAGATGCAGTTAGAACTTTAAATCAAACACGGTTTGTGCTAGCTACTTGAAACATGACACAATAAAGTAGTTCTACGTTCTATCCCTAAGGTTTGTTTCCTCTTGATGTACCCTTAAGCAGAGACTGGCGAATAACACTTTCAATGAAAGGCGTTGTTAGGCTGCCAAAAAACTACAGTCTCCTGAAATCTCCTCATATATTTTTTCTTCCGACCTTCATGATACTTTCAAGTCATGAGCAGTGCACCAATCAAACTTGGATGCCCAAGTTTCGTTCTCCTAGGTTGAAGCATTCGTTTGCAGGAACAGTTTGAATTTCTAGGTTTCACTCTGTTTTGTCCTATATTGACAGATGCAGTTCGAACTCTAAATCAAACACGGTTTGTGCTAGCTTCTTGAAACTTGACAAAATACTGTAGTTCTACGTTCTATCTCTAAGGTTTGTTTCCTCTTGATGTAGCCTAATGCAGTTACTGGCGAATAACACTTTTATTGAAAGGGGTTGCCAAACTTCCCAAAACTAGAGTCTTCTGAAATCTCAACATATATTTTTTTTATCCAATCTTCATGATACTTTCGAGTAATGATCAGTACACCAATCCCACTTGGATGCTCAAGTTTCCTTCTCCTACGTTGAAGCATTCGTTTGCAGTAACAGTTTGAATTTTTAGGTTTCATTCTGCTTTCTCCTATATTGACAAATGTAGTTCAAACTCTAAATCATACACGGTTTGGGCTAGCTTCTTGAAACTTGACACAATAAAGTAGTTCTACATTCTATCCCTAAGGTTTGTTTCCTCTTGATGTAGCCTTCAGCACAGACTGGCGAATAACACTTTCAATGAAAGGCGTTGTTAGGCTGCCAAAAAACTAGAGTCTCCTGAAATCTCAACACATATTTTTTTCCGACCTTAATGATACTTTCAAGTAATGAGCAGTACACCAATCAAACTTGGATGCCCAAGTTTCGTTCTCCTAGGTTGATGCATTCGTTTGCAGTAACAGTTTGAATTTCTAGGTTTCACTCTGTTTTCTCCTATATTGACAGATGCAGCTAGAACTCTAAATCAAACCCGGTTTGTGCTAGCTTCTTGAAACTTGACACAATAAAGTAGTTCTACGTTCTATCTCTAAGGTTTGCTTCCTCTTGATGTAGCCTAATGCAGGGACTGGTGAATAACACTTACATTGAAAGGGGTTGCCAAACTTTCAAAAAACTAGAGTCTCCTGAAATCTCAACATTTATTTTTTCATCCAAACTTCATGATACATTCAAGTAATGATCAGTACACCATTCCCACTTGGATGCCCAAGTTTTGTTCTTCTAGGTTGAAGCATTCGTTTGCAGGAACAGTTTGAATTTTTAGGTTTCACTCTGTTTTCTCCTATATTGACAGATGCAGTTAGAACTTTAAATCAAACACGGTTTGTGCTAGCTACTTGAAACATGACACAATAAAGTAGTTCTACGTTCTATCCCTAAGGTTTGTTTCCTCTTGATGTACCCTTAAGCAGAGACTGGCGAATAACACATTCAATGAAAGGCGTTGTTAGGCTGCCAAAAAACTACAGTCTCCTGAAATCTCATCATATATTTTTTCTTCCGACCTTCATGATACTTTCAAGTCATGAGCAGTGCACCAATCAAACTTGGATGCCCAAGTTTCGTTCTCCTAGGTTGAAGCATTCGTTTGCAGGAACAGTTTGAATTTCTAGGTTTCACTCTGTTTTGTCCTATATTGACAGATGCAGTTCGAACTCTAAATCAAACACGGTTTGTGCTAGCTTCTTGAAACTTGACAAAATACTGTAGTTCTACGTTCTATCTCTAAGGTTTGTTTCCTCTTGATATAGCCTAATGCAGTTACTGGCGAATAACACTTTTATTGAAAGGGGTTGCCAAACTTCCCAAAACTAGAGTCTTCTGAAATCTCAACATATATTTTTTTATCCAATCTTCATGATACTTTCGAGTAATGATCAGTACACCAATCCCACTTGGATGCTCAAGTTTCCTTCTCCTACGTTGAAGCATTCGTTTGCAGTAACAGTTTGAATTTTTAGGTTTCATTCTGCTTTCTCCTATATTGACAAATGTAGTTCAAACTCTAAATCATACAGGGTTTGGGCTAGCTTCTTGAAACTTGACACAATAAAGTAGTTCTACATTATATCCCTAAGGTTTGTTTCCTCTTGATGTAGCCTTCAGCACAGACTGGCGAATAACACTTTCAATGAAAGGCGTTGTTAGGCTGCCAAAAAACTAGAGTCTCCTGAAATCTCAACACATATTTTTTTCCGACCTTAATGATACTTTCAAGTAATGAGCAGTACACCAATCAAACTTGGATGCCCAAGTTTCGTTCTCCTAGGTTGATGCATTCGTTTGCAGTAACAGTTTGAATTTCTAGGTTTCACTTTGTTTTCTCCTATATTGACAGATGCAGCTAGAACTCTAAATCAAACCCGGTTTGTGCTAGCTTCTTGAAACTTGACACAATAAAGTAGTTCTACGTTCTATCTCTAAGGTTTGCTTCCTCTTGATGTAGCCTAATGCAGGGACTGGTGAATAACACTTACATTGAAAGGGGTTGCCAAACTTTCAAAAAACTAGAGTCTCCTGAAATCTCAACATTTATTTTTTCATCCAAACTTCATGATACATTCAAGTAATGATCAGTACTCCATTCCCACTTGGATGCCCAAGTTTTGTTCTTCTAGTTTGAAGCATTCGTTTGCAGGAACAGTTTGAATTTTTAGGTTTCACTCTGTTTTCTCCTATATTGACAGATGCAGTTAGAACTTTAAATCAAACACGGTTTGTGCTAGCTACTTGAAACATGACACAATAAAGTAGTTCTACGTTCTATCCCTAAGGTTTGTTTCCTCTTGATGTACCCTTAAGCAGAGACTGGCGAATAACACATTGAATGATATTCGTTGTTAGGCTGCCAAAAAACTACAGTCTCCTGAAATCTCATCATATATTTTTTCTTCCGACCTTCATGATACTTTCAAGTCATGAGCAGTGCACCAATCAAACTTGGATGCCCAAGTTTCGTTCTCCTAGGTTGAAGCATTCGTTTGCAGGAACAGTTTGAATTTCTAGGTTTCACTCTGTTTTGTCCTATATTGACAGATGCAGTTCGAACTCTAAATCAAACACGGTTTGTGCTAGCTTCTTGAAACTTGACAAAATACTGTAGTTCTACGTTCTATCTCTAAGGTTTGTTTCCTCTTGATGTAGCCTAATGCAGTTACTGGCGAATAACACTTTTATTGAAAGGGGTTGCCAAACTTCCCAAAACTAGAGTCTTCTGAAATCTCAACATATATTTTTTTATCCAATCTTCATGATACTTTCGAGTAATGATCAGTACACCAATCCCACTTGGATGCTCAAGTTTCCTTCTCCTACGTTGAAGCATTCGTTTGCAGTAACAGTTTGAATTTTTAGGTTTCATTCTGCTTTCTCCTATATTGACAAATGTAGTTCAAACTCTAAATCATACACGGTTTGGGCTAGCTTCTTGAAACTTGACACAATAAAGTAGTTCTACATTCTATCCCTAAGGTTTGTTTCCTCTTGATGTAGCCTTCAGCACAGACTGGCGAATAACACTTTCAATGAAAGGCGTTGTTAGGCTGCCAAAAAACTAGAGTCTCCTGAAATCTCAACACATATTTTTTTCCGACCTTAATGATACTTTCAAGTAATGAGCAGTACACCAATCAAACTTGGATTCCCAAGTTTCGTTCTCCTAGGTTGATGCATTCGTTTGCAGTAACAGTTTGAATTTCTAGGTTTCACTCTGTTTTCTCCTATATTGACAGATGCAGCTAGAACTCTAAATCAAACCCGGTTTGTGCTAGCTTCTTGAAACTTGACACAATAAAGTAGTTCTACGTTCTATCTCTAAGGTTTGCTTCCTCTTGATGTAGCCTAATGCAGGGACTGGTGAATAACACTTACATTGAAAGGGGTTGCCAAACTTTCAAAAAACTAGAGTCTCCTGAAATCTCAACATTTATTTTTTCATCCAATCTTCATGATACATTCAAGTAATGATCAGTACACCATTCCCACTTGGATGCCCAAGTTTTGTTCTTCTAGGTTGAAGCATTCGTTTGCAGGAACAGTTTGAATTTTTAGGTTTCACTCTGTTTTCTCCTATATTGACAGATGCAGTTAGAACTTTAAATCAAACACGGTTTGTGCTAGCTACTTGAAACATGACACAATAAAGTAGTTCTACGTTCTATCCCTAAGGTTTGTTTCCTCTTGATGTACCCTTAAGCAGAGACTGGCGAATAACACATTCAATGAAAGTCGTTGTTAGGCTGCCAAAAAACTACAGTCTCCTGAAATCTCATCATATATTTTTTCTTCCGACCTTCATGATACTTTCAAGTCATGAGCAGTGCACCAATCAAACTTGGATGCCCAAGTTTCGTTCTCCTAGGTTGAAGCATTCGTTTGCAGGAACAGTTTGAATTTCTAGGTTTCACTCTGTTTTGTCCTATATTGACAGATGCAGTTCGAACTCTAAATCAAACACGGTTTGTGCTAGCTTCTTGAAACTTGACAAAATACTGTAGTTCTACGTTCTATCTCTAAGGTTTGTTTCCTCTGGATGTAGCCTAATGCAGTTACTGGCGAATAACACTTTTATTGAAAGGGGTTGCCAAACTTCCCAAAACTAGAGTCTTCTGAAATCTCAACATATATTTTTTTATCCAATCTTCATGATACTTTCGAGTAATGATCAGTACACCAATCCCACTTTGATGCTCAAGTTTCCTTCTCCTACGTTGAAGCATTCGTTTGCAGTAACAGTTTGAATTTTTAGGTTTCATTCTGCTTTCTCCTATATTGACAAATGTAGTTCAAACTCTAAATCATACACGGTTTGGGCTAGCTTCTTGAAACTTGACACAATAAAGTAGTTCTACATTCTATCCCTAAGGTTTGTTTCCTCTTGATGTAGCCTTCAGCACAGACTGGCGAATAACACTTTCAATGAAAGGCGTTGTTAGGCTGCCAAAAAACTAGAGTCTCCTGAAATCTCAACACATATTTTTTTCCGACCTTAATGATACTTTCAAGTAATGAGCAGTACACCAATCAAACTTGGATGCCCAAGTTTCGTTCTCCTAGGTTGATGCATTCGTTTGCAGTAACAGTTTGAATTTCTAGGTTTCACTCTGTTTTCTCCTATATTGACAGATGCAGCTAGAACTCTAAATCAAACCCGGTTTGTGCTAGCTTCTTGAAACTTGACACAATAAAGTAGTTCTACGTTCTATCTCTAAGGTTTGTTTCCTCTTGATGTAGCCTAATGCAGGGACTGGCGAATAACACTTTTATTGAAAGGGGTTGCCAAACTTTCAAAAAACTAGAGTCTCCTGAAATCTCAACATATATTTTTTCATCCAATCTTCATGATACATTCAAGTAATGATCAGTACACCATTCCCACTTGGATGCCCAAGTTTTGTTCTTCTAGGTTGAAGCATTCGTTTGCAGGAACAGTTTGAATTTTTAGGTTTCACTCTGTTTTCTCCTATATTGACAGATGCAGTTAGAACTTTAAATCAAACACGGTTTGTGCTAGCTACTTGAAACATGACACAATAAAGTAGTTCTACGTTCTATCCCTAAGGTTTGTTTCCTCTTGATGTAGCCTTAAGCAGAGACTGGCGAATAACACATTCAATGAAAGGCGTTGTTAGGCTGCCAAAAAACTACAGTCTCCTGAAATCTCATCATATATTTTTTCTTCCGACCTTCATGATACTTTCAAGTAATGAGCAGTGCACCAATCAAACTTGGATGCCCAAGTTTCGTTCTCCTAGGTTGAAGCATTCGTTTGCAGGAACAGTTTGAATTTTTGGTTTCACTCTGTTTTGTCCTATATTGACAGATGCAGTTCGAACTCTAAATCAAACACGGTTTGTGCTAGCTTCTTGAAACTTGACAAAATACTGTAGTTCAACGTTCTATCTCTAAGGTTTGTTTCCTCTTGATGTAGCCTAATGCAGGGACTGGCGAATAACACTTTTATTGAAAGGGGTTGCCAAACTTCCCAAAACTAGAGTCTTATGAAATCTCAACATATATTTTTTTATCCAATCTTCATGATACTTTCGAGTAATGATCAGTACACCAATCCCACTTGGATGCTCAAGTTTCCTTCTCCTACGTTGAAGCATTCGTTTGCAGTAACAGTTTGAATTTTTAGGTTTCATTCTGCTTTCTCCTATATTGACAAATGTAGTTCAAACTCTAAATCATACACGGTTTGGGCTAGCTTCTTGAAACTTGACACAATAAAGTAGTTCTACATTCTATCCCTAAGGTTTGTTTCCTCTTGATGTAGCCTTCAGCACAGACTGGCGAATAACACTTTCAATGAAAGGCGTTGTTAGGCTGCCAAAAAACTAGAGTCTCCTGAAATCTCAACACATATTTTTTTCCGACCTTAATGATACTTTCAAGTAATGAGCAGTACACCAATCAAACTTGGATGCCCAAGTTTCGTTCTCCTAGGTTGATGCATTCGTTTGCAGTAACAGTTTGAATTTCTAGGTTTCACTCTGTTTTCTCCTATATTGACAGATGCAGCTAGAACTCTAAATCAAACCCGGTTTGTGCTAGCTTCTTGAAACTTGACACAATAAAGTAGTTCTACGTTCTATCTCTAAGGTTTGCTTCCTCTTGATGTAGCCTAATGCAGGGACTGGTGAATAACACTTACATTGAAAGGGGTTGCCAAACTTTCAAAAAACTAGAGTCTCCTGAAATCTCAACATTTATTTTTTCATCCAATCTTCATGACACATTCAAGTAATGATCAGTACACCATTCCCACTTGGATGCCCAAGTTTTGTTCTTCTAGGTTGAAGCATTCGTTTGCAGGAACAGTTTGAATTTTTAGGTTTCACTCTGTTTTCTCCTATATTGACAGATGCAGTTAGAACTTTAAATCAAACACGGTTTGTGCTAGCTACTTGAAACATGACACAATAAAGTAGTTCTACGTTCTATCCCTAAGGTTTGTTTCCTCTTGATGTACCCTTAAGCAGAGACTGGCGAATAACACATTCAATGAAAGGCGTTGTTAGGCTGCCCAAAAACTACAGTCTCCTGAAATCTCATCATATATTTTTTCTTCCGACCTTCATGATACTTTCAAGTAATGAGCAGTGCACAATCAAACTTGGATGCCCAAGTTTCGTTCTCCTAGGTTGAAGCATTCGTTTGCAGGAACAGTTTGAATTTTTGGTTTCACTCTGTTTTGTCCTATATTGACAGATGCAGTTCGAACTCTAAATCAAACACGGTTTGTGCTAGCTTCTTGAAACTTGACAAAATACTGTAGTTCAACGTTCTATCTCTAAGGTTTGTTTCCTCTTGATGTAGCCTAATGCAGGGACTGGCGAATAACACTTTTATTGAAAGGGGTTGCCAAACTTCCCAAAACTAGAGTCTTATGAAATCTCAACATATATTTTTTTATCCAATCTTCATGATACTTTCGAGGAATGATCAGTACACCAATCCCACTTGGATGCTCAAGTTTCCTTCTCCTACGTTGAAGCATTCGTTTGCAGTAACAGTTTGAATTTTTAGGTTTCATTCTGCTTTCTCCTATATTGACAAATGTAGTTCAAACTCTAAATCATACACGGTTTGGGCTAGCTTCTTGAAACTTAACACAATAAAGTAGTTCTACATTCTATCCCTAAGGTTTGTTTCCTCTTGATGTAGCCTTCAGCACAGACTGGCGAATAACACTTTCAATGAAAGGCGTTGTTAGGCTGCCAAAAAACTAGAGTCTCCTTAAATTTCAACACATATTTTTTTCCGACCTTAATGATACTTTCAAGTAATGAGCAGTACACCAATCAAACTTGGATGCCCAAGTTTCGTTCTCCTAGGTTGATGCATTCGTTTGCAGTAACAGTTTGAATTTCTAGGTTTCACTCTGTTTTCTCCTATATTGACAGATGCAGCTGGAACTCTAAATCAAACACAGTTTGTGCTAGCTTCTTGAAACTTGACACAATAAAGTAGTTCTAAGTTCTATCTCTAAGGTTTCTTTCCTCTTGATGTAGCCTAATGCAGGGACTGGTGAATAACACTTATATTGAAAGGGGTTGCCAAACTTTCAAAAAACTAGAGTCTCCTGAAATCTCAACATATATTTTTTCATCCAATCTTCATGATACATTCAAGTAATGATCAGTACACCATTCCCACTTGGATCCCCAAGTTTTGTTCTTCTAGGTTGAAGCATTCGTTTGCAGGAACAGTTTGAATTTTTAGGTTTCACTCTGTTTTCTCCTATATTGACAGATGCAGTTAGAACTTCAAATCAAACACGGTTTGTGCTAGCTACTTGAAACATGACACAATAAAGTAGTTCTACGTTCTATCCCTAAGGTTTGTTTCCTCTTGATGTAGCCTTAAGCAGAGACTGGCGAATAACACATTCAATGAAAGGCGTTGTTAGGCTGCCAAAAAACTACAGTCTCCTGAAATCTCATCATATATTTTTTCTTCCGACCTTCATGATACTTTCAAGTAATGAGCAGTGCACCAATCAAACTTGGATGCCCAAGTTTCGTTCTCCTAGGTTGAAGCATTCGTTGGCAGGAACAGTTTGAATTTTTAGGTTTCACTCTGTTTTGTCCTATATTGACAGATGCAGTTCGAACTCTAAATCATACACGGTTTGTGCTAGCTTCTTGAAACTTGACAAAATACTGTAATTCTACGTTCTGTCTCTAAGGTTTGTTTCCTCTTGATGTAGCCTAATGCAGGGACTGGCGAATAAAACTTTTATTGAAAGGGGTTGCCAAACTTCCCAAAACTAGGGTCTTCTGAAATTTCAACATATATTTTTTTATCAAATCTTCATGATACTTTTGAGTAATGATCAGTACACCAATCCCACTTGGATGCTCAAGTTTCATTCTCCTACATTGAAGCATTCGTTTGCAGTAACAGTTTGAATTTTTAGGTTTCATTCTGCTTTCTCCTATATTGACAAATGTAGTTCAAACTCTAAATCATACACGGTTTGGGCTAGCTTCTTGAAACTTGACACAATAAAGTAGTTCTACATTCTATCCCTAAGGTTTGTTTCCTCTTGATGTAGCCTTCAGCACAGACTGGCGAATAACACTTTCAATGAAAAGCGTTGTTAGGCTGCCAAAAAACTAGGGTCTCCTGAAATCTCAACACATATTTTTTTCCGACCTTAATGATACTTTCAAGTAATGAGCAGTACACCAATCAAACTTGGATGCCCAAGTTTTTTCTCCTAGGTTGATGCATTCGTTTGCAGTAACAGTTTGAATTTCTAGGTTTCACTCTGTTTTCTCCTATATTGACAGATGCAGCTAGAACTCTAAATCAAACACGGTTTGTGCTAGCTTCTTGAAACTTGACACAATAAAGTAGTTCTACGTTCTATCTCTATGGTTTGTTTCCTCTTGATGTAGCCTAATGCAGGGACTGGCGAATAACACTTATATTGAAAGGGGTTGCCAAACTTTCAAAAAACTAGAGTCTCCTGAAATCTCAACATATATTTTTTGATCCAATCTTCATAATACATTCAAGTAATGATCAGTACACCATTCCCACTTGGATGCCCAAGTTTTGTTCTTCTAGGTTGAAGCATTCGTTTGCAGGAACAGTTTGAATTTTTAGGTTTCACTCTATTTTCTCCTATATTGACAGATGCAGTTAGAACTTTAAATCAAACACGGTTTGTGCTAGCTACTTGAAACATGACACAATAAAGTAGTTCTACGTTCTATCCCTAAGGTTTGTTTCCTCTTGATGTAGCCTTAAGCAGAGACTGGCGAATAACACATTCAATGAAAGGCGTTGTTAGGCTGCCAAAAAACTACAGTCTCCTGAAATCTCATCATATATTTTTTCTTCCGACCTTCATGATACTTTCAAGTAATGAGCAGTGCACCAATCAAACTTGGATGCCCAAGTTTCGTTCTCCTAGGTTGAAGCATTCGTTTGCAGGAACAGTTTGAATTTCTAGGTTTCACTCTGTTTTGTGCTATATTGACAGATGCATTTCGAACTCTAAATCAAACACGGTTTGTGCTAGCTTCTTGAAACTTGACAAAATACTGTAGTTCTACGTTCTATCTCTAAGGTTTGTTTCCTCTTGATGTAGCCTAATGCAGTTACTGGCGAATAACACTTTTATTGAAAGGGGTTGCCAAACTTCCCAAAACTAGAGTCTTCTGAAATCTCAACATATATTTTTTTATCCAATCTTCATGATACTTTCAAGTAATGATCAGTACACCAATCCCACTTGGATGCTCAAGTTTCCTTCTCCTACGTTGAAGCATTCGTTTGCAGTAACAGTTTGAATTTTTAGGTTTCATTCTGCTTTCTCCTATATTGACAAATGTAGTTCAAACTCTAAATCATAAACGGTTTGGGCTAGCTTCTTGAAACTTGACACAATAAAGTAGTTCTACATTCTATCCCTAAGGTTTGTTTCCTCTTGATGTAGCCTTCAGCACAGACTGGCGAATAACACTTTCAATGAAAGGCGTTGTTAGGCTGCCAAAAAACTAGAGTCTCCTGAAATCTCAACACATATTTTTTTCCGACCTTAATGATACTTTCAAGTAATGAGCAGTACACCAATCAAACTTGGATGCCCAAGTTTCGTTCTCCTAGGTTGATGCATTCGTTTGCAGTAACAGTTTGAATTTCTAGGTTTCACTCTGTTTTCTCCTATATTGACAGATGCAGCTGGAACTCTAAATCAAACACAGTTTGTGCTAGCTTCTTGAAACTTGACACAATAAAGTAGTTCTAAGTTCTATCTCTAAGGTTTCTTTCCTCTTGATGTAGCCTAATGCAGGGACTGGTGAATAACACTTATATTGAAAGGGGTTGCCAAACTTTCAAAAAACTAGAGTCTCCTGAAATCTCAACATATATTTTTTCATCCAATCTTCATGATACATTCAAGTAATGATCAGTACACCATTCCCACTTGGATCCCCAAGTTTTGTTCTTCTAGGTTGAAGCATTCGTTTGCAGGAACAGTTTGAATTTTTAGGTTTCACTCTGTTTTCTCCTATATTGACAGATGCAGTTAGAACTTCAAATCAAACACGGTTTGTGCTAGCTACTTGAAACATGACACAATAAAGTAGTTCTACGTTCTATCCCTAAGGTTTGTTTCCTCTTGATGTAGCCTTAAGCAGAGACTGGCGAATAACACATTCAATGAAAGGCGTTGTTAGGCTGCCAAAAAACTACAGTCTCCTGAAATCTCATCATATATTTTTTCTTCCGACCTTCATGATACTTTCAAGTAATGAGCAGTGCACCAATCAAACTTGGATGCCCAAGTTTCGTTCTCCTAGGTTGAAGCATTCGTTGGCAGGAACAGTTTGAATTTTTAGGTTTCACTCTGTTTTGTCCTATATTGACAGATGCAGTTCGAACTCTAAATCATACACGGTTTGTGCTAGCTTCTTGAAACTTGACAAAATACTGTAATTCTACGTTCTGTCTCTAAGGTTTGTTTCCTCTTGATGTAGCCTAATGCAGGGACTGGCGAATAAAACTTTTATTGAAAGGGGTTGCCAAACTTCCCAAAACTAGGGTCTTCTGAAATTTCAACATATATTTTTTTATCAAATCTTCATGATACTTTTGAGTAATGATCAGTACACCAATCCCACTTGGATGCTCAAGTTTCATTCTCCTACATTGAAGCATTCGTTTGCAGTAACAGTTTGAATTTTTAGGTTTCATTCTGCTTTCTCCTATATTGACAAATGTAGTTCAAACTCTAAATCATACACGGTTTGGGCTAGCTTCTTGAAACTTGACACAATAAAGTAGTTCTACATTCTATCCCTAAGGTTTGTTTCCTCTTGATGTAGCCTTCAGCACAGACTGGCGAATAACACTTTCAATGAAAAGCGTTGTTAGGCTGCCAAAAAACTAGGGTCTCCTGAAATCTCAACACATATTTTTTTCCGACCTTAATGATACTTTCAAGTAATGAGCAGTACACCAATCAAACTTGGATGCCCAAGTTTTTTCTCCTAGGTTGATGCATTCGTTTGCAGTAACAGTTTGAATTTCTAGGTTTCACTCTGTTTTCTCCTATATTGACAGATGCAGCTAGAACTCTAAATCAAACACGGTTTGTGCTAGCTTCTTGAAACTTGACACAATAAAGTAGTTCTACGTTCTATCTCTATGGTTTGTTTCCTCTTGATGTAGCCTAATGCAGGGACTGGCGAATAACACTTATATTGAAAGGGGTTGCCAAACTTTCAAAAAACTAGAGTCTCCTGAAATCTCAACATATATTTTTTGATCCAATCTTCATAATACATTCAAGTAATGATCAGTACACCATTCCCACTTGGATGCCCAAGTTTTGTTCTTCTAGGTTGAAGCATTCGTTTGCAGGAACAGTTTGAATTTTTAGGTTTCACTCTATTTTCTCCTATATTGACAGATGCAGTTAGAACTTTAAATCAAACACGGTTTGTGCTAGCTACTTGAAACATGACACAATAAAGTAGTTCTACGTTCTATCCCTAAGGTTTGTTTCCTCTTGATGTAGCCTTAAGCAGAGACTGGCGAATAACACATTCAATGAAAGGCGTTGTTAGGCTGCCAAAAAACTACAGTCTCCTGAAATCTCATCATATATTTTTTCTTCCGACCTTCATGATACTTTCAAGTAATGAGCAGTGCACCAATCAAACTTGGATGCCCAAGTTTCGTTCTCCTAGGTTGAAGCATTCGTTTGCAGGAACAGTTTGAATTTCTAGGTTTCACTCTGTTTTGTCCTATATTGACAGATGCATTTCGAACTCTAAATCAAACACGGTTTGTGCTAGCTTCTTGAAACTTGACAAAATACTGTAGTTCTACGTTCTATCTCTAAGGTTTGTTTCCTCTTGATGTAGCCTAATGCAGTTACTGGCGAATAACACTTTTATTGAAAGGGGTTGCCAAACTTCCCAAAACTAGAGTCTTCTGAAATCTCAACATATATTTTTTTATCCAATCTTCATGATACTTTCAAGTAATGATCAGTACACCAATCCCACTTGGATGCTCAAGTTTCCTTCTCCTACGTTGAAGCATTCGTTTGCAGTAACAGTTTGAATTTTTAGGTTTCATTCTGCTTTCTCCTATATTGACAAATGTAGTTCAAACTCTAAATCATAAACGGTTTGGGCTAGCTTCTTGAAACTTGACACAATAAAGTAGTTCTACATTCTATCCCTAAGGTTTGTTTCCTCTTGATGTAGCCTTCAGCACAGACTGGCGAATAACACTTTCAATGAAAGGCGTTGTTAGGCTGCCAAAAAACTAGAGTCTCCTGAAATCTCAACACATATTTTTTTCCGACCTTAATGATACTTTCAAGTAATGAGCAGTACACCAATCAAACTTGGATGCCCAAGTTTCGTTCTCCTAGGTTGATGCATTCGTTTGCAGTAACAGTTTGAATTTCTAGGTTTCACTCTGTTTTCTCCTATATTGACAGATGCAGCTAGAACTCTAAATCAAACCCGGTTTGTGCTAGCTTCTTGAAACTTGACACAATAAAGTAGTTCTACGTTCTATCTCTAAGGTTTGCTTCCTCTTGATGTAGCCTAATGCAGGGACTGGTGAATAACACTTACATTGAAAGGGGTTGCCAAACTTTCAAAAAACTAGAGTCTCCTGAAATCTCAACATTTATTTTTTCATCCAATCTTCATGACACATTCAAGTAATGATCAGTACACCATTCCCACTTGGATGCCCAAGTTTTGTTCTTCTAGGTTGAAGCATTCGTTTGCAGTAACAGTTTGAATTTCTAGGTTTCACTCTGTTTTCTCCTATATTGACAGATGCAGCTAGAACTCTAAATCAAACACGGTTTGTGCTAGCTTCTTGAAACTTGACACAATAAAGTAGTTCTACGTTCTATCTCTATGGTTTGTTTCCTCTTGATGTAGCCTAATGCAGGGACTGGCGAATAACACTTATATTGAAAGGGGTTGCCAAACTTTCAAAAAACTAGAGTCTCCTGAAATCTCAACATATATTTTTTGATCCAATCTTCATAATGCATTCAAGTAATGATCAGTACACCATTCCCACTTGGATGCCCAAGTTTTGTTCTTCTAGGTTGAAGCATTCGTTTGCAGGAACAGTTTGAATTTTTAGGTTTCACTCTATTTTCTCCTATATTGACAGATGCAGTTAGAACTTTAAATCAAACACGGTTTGTGCTAGCTACTTGAAACATGACACAATAAAGTAGTTCTACGTTCTATCCCTAAGGTTTGTTTCCTCTTGATGTAGCCTTAAGCAGAGACTGGCGAATAACACATTCAATGAAAGGCGTTGTTAGGCTGCCAAAAAACTACAGTCTCCTGAAATCTCATCATATATTTTTTCTTCCGACCTTCATGATACTTTCAAGTAATGAGCAGTGCACCAATCAAACTTGGATGCCCAAGTTTCGTTCTCCTAGGTTGAAGCATTCGTTTGCAGGAACAGTTTGAATTTCTAGGTTTCACTCTGTTTTGTCCTATATTGACAGATGCAGTTCGAACTCTAAATCAAACACGGTTTGTGCTAGCTTCTTGAAACTTGACAAAATACTGTAGTTCTACGTTCTATCTCTAAGGTTTGTTTCCTCTTGATGTAGCCTAATGCAGTTACTGGCGAATAACACTTTTATTGAAAGGGGTTGCCAAACTTCCCAAAACTAGAGTCTTCTGAAATCTCAACATATATTTTTTTATCCAATCTTCATGATACTTTCAAGTAATGATCAGTACACCAATCCCACTTGGATGCTCACGTTTCCTTCTCCTACGTTGAAGCATTCGTTTGCAGTAACAGTTTGAATTTTTAGGTTTCATTCTGCTTTCTCCTATATTGACAAATGTAGTTCAAACTCTAAATCATACACGGTTTGGGCTAGCTTCTTGAAACTTGACACAATAAAGTAGTTCTACATTCTATCCCTAAGGTTTGTTTCCTCTTGATGTAGCCTTCAGCACAGACTGGCGAATAACACTTTCAATGAAAGGCGTTGTTAGGCTGCCAAAAAACTAGAGTCTCCTGAAATCTCAACACATATTTTTTTCCGACCTTAATGATACTTTCAAGTAATGAGCAGTACACCAATCAAACTTGGATGCCCAAGTTTCGTTCTCCTAGGTTGATGCATTCGTTTGCAGTAACAGTTTGAATTTCTAGGTTTCACTCTGTTTTCTCCTATATTGACAGATGCAGCTAGAACTCTAAATCAAACCCGGTTTGTGCTAGCTTCTTGAAACTTGACACAATAAAGTAGTTCTACGTTCTATCTCTAAGGTTTGTTTCCTCTTGATGTAGCCTAATGCAGGGACTGGCGAATAACACTTTTATTGAAAGGGGTTGCCAAACTTTCAAAAAACTAGAGTCTCCTGAAATCTCAACATATATTTTTTCATCCAATCTTCATGATACATTCAAGTAATGATCAGTACACCATTCCCACTTGGATGCCCAAGTTTTGTTCTTCTAGGTTGAAGCATTCGTTTGCAGGAACAGTTTGAATTTTTAGGTTTCACTCTGTTTTCTCCTATATTGACAGATGCAGTTAGAACTTTAAATCAAACACGGTTTGTGCTAGCTACTTGAAACATGACACAATAAAATAGTTCTACGTTCTATCCCTAAGGTTTGTTTCCTCTTGATGTAGCCTTAAGCAGAGACTGGCGAATAACACATTCAATGAAAGGCGTTGTTAGGCTGCCAAAAAACTACAGTCTCCTGAAATCTCATCATATATTTTTTCTTCCGACCTTCATGATACTTTCAAGTAATGAGCAGTGCACCAATCAAACTTGGATGCCCAAGTTTCGTTCTCCTAGGTTGAAGCATTCGTTTGCAGGAACAGTTTGAATTTTTAGGTTTCACTCTGTTTTGTCCTATATTGACAGATGCAGTTCGAACTCTAAATCATACACGGTTTGTGCTAGCTTCTTGAAACTTGACAAAATACTGTAATTCTACGTTCTGTCTCTAAGGTTTGTTTCCTCTTGATGTAGCCTAATGCAGGGACTGGCGAATAAAACTTTTATTGAAAGGGGTTGCCAAACTTCCCAAAACTAGGGTCTTCTGAAATTTCAACATATATTTTTTTATCCAATCTTCATGATACTTTCGAGGAATGATCAGTACACCAATCCCACTTGGATGCTCAAGTTTCCTTCTCCTACGTTGAAGCATTCGTTTGCAGTAACAGTTTGAATTTTTAGGTTTCATTCTGCTTTCTCCTATATTGACAAATGTAGTTCAAACTCTAAATCATACACGGTTTGGGCTAGCTTCTTGAAACTTGACACAATAAAGTAGTTCTACATTCTATCCCTAAGGTTTGTTTCCTCTTGATGTAGCCTTCAGCACAGACTGGCGAATAACACTTTCAATGAAAGGCGTTGTTAGGCTGCCAAAAAACTAGAGTCTCCTGAAATCTCAACACATATTTTTTTCCGACCTTAATGATACTTTCAAGTAATGAGCAGTACACCAATCAAACTTGGATGCCCAAGTTTCGTTCTCCTAGGTTGATGCATTCGTTTGCAGTAACAGTTTGAATTTCTAGGTTTCACTCTGTTTTCTCCTATATTGACAGATGCAGCTAGAACTCTAAATCAAACCCGGTTTGTGCTAGCTTCTTGAAACTTGACACAATAAAGTAGTTCTACGTTCTATATCTAAGGTTTGTTTCCTCTTGATGTAGCCTAATGCAGGGACTGGCGAATAACACTTTTATTGAAAGGGGTTGCCAAACTTTCAAAAAACTAGAGTCTCCTGAAATCTCAACATATATTTTTTTCATCCAATCTTCATGATACATTCAAGTAATGATCAGTACACCATTCCCACTTGGATGCCCAAGTTTTGTTCTTCTAGGTTGAAGCATTCGTTTGCAGGAACAGTTTGAATTTTTAGGTTTCACTCTGTTTTCTCCTATATTGACAGATGCAGTTAGAACTTTAAATCAAACACGGTTTGTGCTAGCTACTTGAATCATGACACAATAAAGTAGTTCTACGTTCTATCCCTAAGGTTTGTTTCCTCTTGATGTAGCCTTAAGCAGAGACTGGCGAATAACACATTCAATGAAAGGCGTTGTTAGGCTGCCAAAAAACTACAGTCTCCTGAAATCTCATCATATATTTTTTCTTCCGACCTTCATGATACTTTCAAGTAATGAGCAGTGCACCAATCAAACTTGGATGCCCAAGTTTCGTTCTCCTAGGTTGAAGCATTCGTTTGCAGGAACAGTTTGAATTTTTGGTTTCACTCTGTTTTGTCCTATATTGACAGATGCAGTTCGAACTCTAAATCAAACACGGTTTGTGCTAGCTTCTTGAAACTTGACAAAATACTGTAGTTCAACGTTCTATCTCTAAGGTTTGTTTCCTCTTGATGTAGCCTAATGCAGGGACTGGCGAATAACACTTTTATTGAAAGGGGTTGCCAAACTTCCCAAAACTAGAGTCTTATGAAATCTCAACATATATTTTTTTATCCAATCTTCATGATACTTTCGAGTAATGATCAGTACACCAATCCCACTTGGATGCTCAAGTTTCCTTCTCCTACGTTGAAGCATTCGTTTGCAGTAACAGTTTGAATTTTTAGGTTTCATTCTGCTTTCTCCTATATTGACAAATGTAGTTCAAACTCTAAATCATACACGGTTTGGGCTAGCTTCTTGAAACTTGACACAATAAAGTAGTTCTACATTCTATCCCTAAGGTTTGTTTCCTCTTGATGTAGCCTTCAGCACAGACTGGCGAATAACACTTTCAATGAAAGGCGTTGTTAGGCTGCCAAAAAACTAGAGTCTCCTGAAATCTCAACACATATTTTTTTCCGACCTTAATGATACTTTCAAGTAATGAGCAGTACACCAATCAAACTTGGATGCCCAAGTTTCGTTCTCCTAGGTTGATGCATTCGTTTGCAGTAACAGTTTGAATTTCTAGGTTTCACTCTGTTTTCTCCTATATTGACAGATGCAGCTAGAACTCTAAATCAAACCCGGTTTGTGCTAGCTTCTTGAAACTTGACACAATAAAGTAGTTCTACGTTCTATCTCTAAGGTTTGCTTCCTCTTGATGTAGCCTAATGCAGGGACTGGTGAATAACACTTACATTGAAAGGGGTTGCCAAACTTTCAAAAAACTAGAGTCTCCTGAAATCTCAACATTTATTTTTTCATCCAATCTTCATGACACATTCAAGTAATGATCAGTACACCATTCCCACTTGGATGCCCAAGTTTTGTTCTTCTAGGTTGAAGCATTCGTTTGCAGGAACAGTTTGAATTTTTAGGTTTCACTCTGTTTTCTCCTATATTGACAGATGCAGTTAGAACTTTAAATCAAACACGGTTTGTGCTAGCTACTTGAAACATGACACAATAAAGTAGTTCTACGTTCTATCCCTAAGGTTTGTTTCCTCTTGATGTACCCTTAAGCAGAGACTGGCGAATAACACATTCAATGAAAGGCGTTGTTAGGCTGCCCAAAAACTACAGTCTCCTGAAATCTCATCATATATTTTTTCTTCCGACCTTCATGATACTTTCAAGTAATGAGCAGTGCACAATCAAACTTGGATGCCCAAGTTTCGTTCTCCTAGGTTGAAGCATTCGTTTGCAGGAACAGTTTGAATTTTTGGTTTCACTCTGTTTTGTCCTATATTGACAGATGCAGTTCGAACTCTAAATCAAACACGGTTTGTGCTAGCTTCTTGAAACTTGACAAAATACTGTAGTTCAACGTTCTATCTCTAAGGTTTGTTTCCTCTTGATGTAGCCTAATGCAGGGACTGGCGAATAACACTTTTATTGAAAGGGGTTGCCAAACTTCCCAAAACTAGAGTCTTATGAAATCTCAACATATATTTTTTTATCCAATCTTCATGATACTTTCGAGGAATGATCAGTACACCAATCCCACTTGGATGCTCAAGTTTCCTTCTCCTACGTTGAAGCATTCGTTTGCAGTAACAGTTTGAATTTTTAGGTTTCATTCTGCTTTCTCCTATATTGACAAATGTAGTTCAAACTCTAAATCATACACGGTTTGGGCTAGCTTCTTGAAACTTAACACAATAAAGTAGTTCTACATTCTATCCCTAAGGTTTGTTTCCTCTTGATGTAGCCTTCAGCACAGACTGGCGAATAACACTTTCAATGAAAGGCGTTGTTAGGCTGCCAAAAAACTAGAGTCTCCTTAAATTTCAACACATATTTTTTCCGACCTTAATGATACTTTCAAGTAATGAGCAGTACACCAATCAAACTTGGATGCCCAAGTTTCGTTCTCCTAGGTTGATGCATTCGTTTGCAGTAACAGTTTGAATTTCTAGGTTTCACTCTGTTTTCTCCTATATTGACAGATGCAGCTGGAACTCTAAATCAAACACAGTTTGTGCTAGCTTCTTGAAACTTGACACAATAAAGTAGTTCTAAGTTCTATCTCTAAGGTTTCTTTCCTCTTGATGTAGCCTAATGCAGGGACTGGTGAATAACACTTATATTGAAAGGGGTTGCCAAACTTTCAAAAAACTAGAGTCTCCTGAAATCTCAACATATATTTTTTCATCCAATCTTCATGATACATTCAAGTAATGATCAGTACACCATTCCCACTTGGATCCCCAAGTTTTGTTCTTCTAGGTTGAAGCATTCGTTTGCAGGAACAGTTTGAATTTTTAGGTTTCACTCTGTTTTCTCCTATATTGACAGATGCAGTTAGAACTTCAAATCAAACACGGTTTGTGCTAGCTACTTGAAACATGACACAATAAAGTAGTTCTACGTTCTATCCCTAAGGTTTGTTTCCTCTTGATGTAGCCTTAAGCAGAGACTGGCGAATAACACATTCAATGAAAGGCGTTGTTAGGCTGCCAAAAAACTACAGTCTCCTGAAATCTCATCATATATTTTTTCTTCCGACCTTCATGATACTTTCAAGTAATGAGCAGTGCACCAATCAAACTTGGATGCCCAAGTTTCGTTCTCCTAGGTTGAAGCATTCGTTGGCAGGAACAGTTTGAATTTTTAGGTTTCACTCTGTTTTGTCCTATATTGACAGATGCAGTTCGAACTCTAAATCATACACGGTTTGTGCTAGCTTCTTGAAACTTGACAAAATACTGTAATTCTACGTTCTGTCTCTAAGGTTTGTTTCCTCTTGATGTAGCCTAATGCAGGGACTGGCGAATAAAACTTTTATTGAAAGGGGTTGCCAAACTTCCCAAAACTAGGGTCTTCTGAAATTTCAACATATATTTTTTTATCAAATCTTCATGATACTTTTGAGTAATGATCAGTACACCAATCCCACTTGGATGCTCAAGTTTCATTCTCCTACATTGAAGCATTCGTTTGCAGTAACAGTTTGAATTTTTAGGTTTCATTCTGCTTTCTCCTATATTGACAAATGTAGTTCAAACTCTAAATCATACACGGTTTGGGCTAGCTTCTTGAAACTTGACACAATAAAGTAGTTCTACATTCTATCCCTAAGGTTTGTTTCCTCTTGATGTAGCCTTCAGCACAGACTGGCGAATAACACTTTCAATGAAAAGCGTTGTTAGGCTGCCAAAAAACTAGGGTCTCCTGAAATCTCAACACATATTTTTTTCCGACCTTAATGATACTTTCAAGTAATGAGCAGTACACCAATCAAACTTGGATGCCCAAGTTTTTTCTCCTAGGTTGATGCATTCGTTTGCAGTAACAGTTTGAATTTCTAGGTTTCACTCTGTTTTCTCCTATATTGACAGATGCAGCTAGAACTCTAAATCAAACACGGTTTGTGCTAGCTTCTTGAAACTTGACACAATAAAGTAGTTCTACGTTCTATCTCTATGGTTTGTTTCCTCTTGATGTAGCCTAATGCAGGGACTGGCGAATAACACTTATATTGAAAGGGGTTGCCAAACTTTCAAAAAACTAGAGTCTCCTGAAATCTCAACATATATTTTTTGATCCAATCTTCATAATACATTCAAGTAATGATCAGTACACCATTCCCACTTGGATGCCCAAGTTTTGTTCTTCTAGGTTGAAGCATTCGTTTGCAGGAACAGTTTGAATTTTTAGGTTTCACTCTATTTTCTCCTATATTGACAGATGCAGTTAGAACTTTAAATCAAACACGGTTTGTGCTAGCTACTTGAAACATGACACAATAAAGTAGTTCTACGTTCTATCCCTAAGGTTTGTTTCCTCTTGATGTAGCCTTAAGCAGAGACTGGCGAATAACACATTCAATGAAAGGCGTTGTTAGGCTGCCAAAAAACTACAGTCTCCTGAAATCTCATCATATATTTTTTCTTCCGACCTTCATGATACTTTCAAGTAATGAGCAGTGCACCAATCAAACTTGGATGCCCAAGTTTCGTTCTCCTAGGTTGAAGCATTCGTTTGCAGGAACAGTTTGAATTTCTAGGTTTCACTCTGTTTTGTCCTATATTGACAGATGCATTTCGAACTCTAAATCAAACACGGTTTGTGCTAGCTTCTTGAAACTTGACAAAATACTGTAGTTCTACGTTCTATCTCTAAGGTTTGTTTCCTCTTGATGTAGCCTAATGCAGTTACTGGCGAATAACACTTTTATTGAAAGGGGTTGCCAAACTTCCCAAAACTAGAGTCTTCTGAAATCTCAACATATATTTTTTTATCCAATCTTCATGATACTTTCAAGTAATGATCAGTACACCAATCCCACTTGGATGCTCAAGTTTCCTTCTCCTACGTTGAAGCATTCGTTTGCAGTAACAGTTTGAATTTTTAGGTTTCATTCTGCTTTCTCCTATATTGACAAATGTAGTTCAAACTCTAAATCATAAACGGTTTGGGCTAGCTTCTTGAAACTTGACACAATAAAGTAGTTCTACATTCTATCCCTAAGGTTTGTTTCCTCTTGATGTAGCCTTCAGCACAGACTGGCGAATAACACTTTCAATGAAAGGCGTTGTTAGGCTGCCAAAAAACTAGAGTCTCCTGAAATCTCAACACATATTTTTTTCCGACCTTAATGATACTTTCAAGTAATGAGCAGTACACCAATCAAACTTGGATGCCCAAGTTTCGTTCTCCTAGGTTGATGCATTCGTTTGCAGTAACAGTTTGAATTTCTAGGTTTCACTCTGTTTTCTCCTATATTGACAGATGCAGCTAGAACTCTAAATCAAACCCGGTTTGTGCTAGCTTCTTGAAACTTGACACAATAAAGTAGTTCTACGTTCTATCTCTAAGGTTTGCTTCCTCTTGATGTAGCCTAATGCAGGGACTGGTGAATAACACTTACATTGAAAGGGGTTGCCAAACTTTCAAAAAACTAGAGTCTCCTGAAATCTCAACATTTATTTTTTCATCCAATCTTCATGACACATTCAAGTAATGATCAGTACACCATTCCCACTTGGATGCCCAAGTTTTGTTCTTCTAGGTTGAAGCATTCGTTTGCAGTAACAGTTTGAATTTCTAGGTTTCACTCTGTTTTCTCCTATATTGACAGATGCAGCTAGAACTCTAAATCAAACACGGTTTGTGCTAGCTTCTTGAAACTTGACACAATAAAGTAGTTCTACGTTCTATCTCTATGGTTTGTTTCCTCTTGATGTAGCCTAATGCAGGGACTGGCGAATAACACTTATATTGAAAGGGGTTGCCAAACTTTCAAAAAACTAGAGTCTCCTGAAATCTCAACATATATTTTTTGATCCAATCTTCATAATGCATTCAAGTAATGATCAGTACACCATTCCCACTTGGATGCCCAAGTTTTGTTCTTCTAGGTTGAAGCATTCGTTTGCAGGAACAGTTTGAATTTTTAGGTTTCACTCTATTTTCTCCTATATTGACAGATGCAGTTAGAACTTTAAATCAAACACGGTTTGTGCTAGCTACTTGAAACATGACACAATAAAGTAGTTCTACGTTCTATCCCTAAGGTTTGTTTCCTCTTGATGTAGCCTTAAGCAGAGACTGGCGAATAACACATTCAATGAAAGGCGTTGTTAGGCTGCCAAAAAACTACAGTCTCCTGAAATCTCATCATATATTTTTTCTTCCGACCTTCATGATACTTTCAAGTAATGAGCAGTGCACCAATCAAACTTGGATGCCCAAGTTTCGTTCTCCTAGGTTGAAGCATTCGTTTGCAGGAACAGTTTGAATTTCTAGGTTTCACTCTGTTTTGTCCTATATTGACAGATGCAGTTCGAACTCTAAATCAAACACGGTTTGTGCTAGCTTCTTGAAACTTGACAAAATACTGTAGTTCTACGTTCTATCTCTAAGGTTTGTTTCCTCTTGATGTAGCCTAATGCAGTTACTGGCGAATAACACTTTTATTGAAAGGGGTTGCCAAACTTCCCAAAACTAGAGTCTTCTGAAATCTCAACATATATTTTTTTATCCAATCTTCATGATACTTTCAAGTAATGATCAGTACACCAATCCCACTTGGATGCTCACGTTTCCTTCTCCTACGTTGAAGCATTCGTTTGCAGTAACAGTTTGAATTTTTAGGTTTCATTCTGCTTTCTCCTATATTGACAAATGTAGTTCAAACTCTAAATCATACACGGTTTGGGCTAGCTTCTTGAAACTTGACACAATAAAGTAGTTCTACATTCTATCCCTAAGGTTTGTTTCCTCTTGATGTAGCCTTCAGCACAGACTGGCGAATAACACTTTCAATGAAAGGCGTTGTTAGGCTGCCAAAAAACTAGAGTCTCCTGAAATCTCAACACATATTTTTTTCCGACCTTAATGATACTTTCAAGTAATGAGCAGTACACCAATCAAACTTGGATGCCCAAGTTTCGTTCTCCTAGGTTGATGCATTCGTTTGCAGTAACAGTTTGAATTTCTAGGTTTCACTCTGTTTTCTCCTATATTGACAGATGCAGCTAGAACTCTAAATCAAACCCGGTTTGTGCTAGCTTCTTGAAACTTGACACAATAAAGTAGTTCTACGTTCTATCTCTAAGGTTTGTTTCCTCTTGATGTAGCCTAATGCAGGGACTGGCGAATAACACTTTTATTGAAAGGGGTTGCCAAACTTTCAAAAAACTAGAGTCTCCTGAAATCTCAACATATATTTTTTCATCCAATCTTCATGATACATTCAAGTAATGATCAGTACACCATTCCCACTTGGATGCCCAAGTTTTGTTCTTCTAGGTTGAAGCATTCGTTTGCAGGAACAGTTTGAATTTTTAGGTTTCACTCTGTTTTCTCCTATATTGACAGATGCAGTTAGAACTTTAAATCAAACACGGTTTGTGCTAGCTACTTGAAACATGACACAATAAAGTAGTTCTACGTTCTATCCCTAAGGTTTGTTTCCTCTTGATGTACCCTTAAGCAGAGACTGGCGAATAACACATTGAATGATATTCGTTGTTAGGCTGCCAAAAAACTACAGTCTCCTGAAATCTCATCATATATTTTTTCTTCCGACCTTCATGATACTTTCAAGTAATGAGCAGTGCACCAATCAAACTTGGATGCCCAAGTTTCGTTCTCCTAGGTTGAAGCATTCGTTTGCAGGAACAGTTTGAATTTTTAGGTTTCACTCTGTTTTGTCCTATATTGACAGATGCAGTTCGAACTCTAAATCATACACGGTTTGTGCTAGCTTCTTGAAACTTGACAAAATACTGTAATTCTACGTTCTGTCTCTAAGGTTTGTTTCCTCTTGATGTAGCCTAATGCAGGGACTGGCGAATAAAACTTTTATTGAAAGGGGTTGCCAAACTTCCCAAAACTAGGGTCTTCTGAAATTTCAACATATATTTTTTTATCCAATCTTCATGATACTTTCGAGGAATGATCAGTACACCAATCCCACTTGGATGCTCAAGTTTCCTTCTCCTACGTTGAAGCATTCGTTTGCAGTAACAGTTTGAATTTTTAGGTTTCATTCTGCTTTCTCCTATATTGACAAATGTAGTTCAAACTCTAAATCATACACGGTTTGGGCTAGCTTCTTGAAACTTGACACAATAAAGTAGTTCTACATTCTATCCCTAAGGTTTGTTTCCTCTTGATGTAGCCTTCAGCACAGACTGGCGAATAACACTTTCAATGAAAGGCGTTGTTAGGCTGCCAAAAACTAGAGTCTCCTGAAATCTCAACACATATTTTTTTCCGACCTTAATGATACTTTCAAGTAATGAGCAGTACACCAATCAAACTTGGATGCCCAAGTTTCGTTCTCCTAGGTTGATGCATTCGTTTGCAGTAACAGTTTGAATTTCTAGGTTTCACTCTGTTTTCTCCTATATTGACAGATGCAGCTAGAACTCTAAATCAAACCCGGTTTGTGCTAGCTTCTTGAAACTTGACACAATAAAGTAGTTCTACGTTCTATCTCTAAGGTTTGTTTCCTCTTGATGTAGCCTAATGCAGGGACTGGCGAATAACACTTTCATTGAAAGGGGTTGCCAAACTTTCAAAAACTAGAGTCTCCTGAAATCTCAACATATATTTTTTCATCCAATCTTCATGATACATTCAAGTAATGATCAGTACACCATTCCCACTTGGATGCCCAAGTTTTGTTCTTCTAGGTTGAAGCATTCGTTTGCAGGAACAGTTTGAATTTTTAGGTTTCACTCTGTTTTCTCCTATATTGACAGATGCAGTTAGAACTTTAAATCAAACACGGTTTGTGCTAGCTACTTGAATCATGACACAATAAAATAGTTCTACGTTCTATCCCTAAGGTTTGTTTCCTCTTGATGTAGCCTTAAGCAGAGACTGGCGAATAACACATTCAATGAAAGGCGTTGTTAGGCTGCCAAAAAACTACAGTCTCCTGAAATCTCATCATATATTTTTTCTTCCGACCTTCATGATACTTTCAAGTAATGAGCAGTGCACCAATCAAACTTGGATGCCCAAGTTTCGTTCTCCTAGGTTGAAGCATTCGTTTGCAGGAACAGTTTGAATTTTTAGGTTTCACTCTGTTTTGTCCTATATTGACAGATGCAGTTCGAACTCTAAATCATACACGGTTTGTGCTAGCTTCTTGAAACTTGACAAAATACTGTAATTCTACGTTCTGTCTCTAAGGTTTGTTTCCTCTTGATGTAGCCTAATGCAGGGACTGGCGAATAAAACTTTTATTGAAAGGGGTTGCCAAACTTCCCAAAACTAGGGCCTTCTGAAATTTCAACATATATTTTTTTATCCAATCTTCATGATACTTTTGAGTAATGATCAGTACACCAATCCCACTTGGATGCTCAAGTTTCATTCTCCTACGTTGAAGCATTCGTTTGCAGTAACAGTTTGAATTTTTAGGTTTCATTCTGCTTTCTCCTATATTGACAAATGTAGTTCAAACTCTAAATCATACACGGTTTGGGCTAGCTTCTTGAAACTTGACACAATAAAGTAGTTCTACATTCTATCCCTAAGGTTTGTTTCCTCTTGATGTAGCCTTCAGCACAGACTGGCGAATAACACGTTCAATGAAAGGCGTTGTTAGGCTGCCAAAAAACTAGAGTCTCCTGAAATCTCAACACATATTTTTTTCCAACCTTAATGATACTTTCAAGTAATGAGCAGTACACCAATCAAACTTGGATGCCCAAGTTTTTTCTCCTAGGTTGATGCATTCGTTTGCAGTAACAGTTTGAATTTCTAGGTTTCACTCTGTTTTCTCCTATATTGACAGATGCAGCTAGAACTCTAAATCAAACACGGTTTGTGCTAGCTTCTTGAAACTTGACACAATAATGTAGTTCTACGTTCTATCTCTATGGTTTGTTTCCTCTTGATGTAGCCTAATGCAGGGACTGGCGAATAACACTTATATTGAAAGGGGTTGCCAAACTTTCAAAAAACTAGAGTCTCCTGAAATCTCAACATATATTTTTTGATCCAATCTTCATAATACATTCAAGTAATGATCAGTACACCATTCCCACTTGGATGCCCAAGTTTTGTTCTTCTAGGTTGAAGCATTCGTTTGCAGGAACAGTTTGAATTTTTAGGTTTCACTCTGTTTTCTCCTATATTGACAGATGCAGTTAGAACTTTAAATCAAACACGGTTTGTGCTAGCTACTTGAAACATGACACAATAAAGTAGTTCTACGTTCTATCCCTAAGGTTTGTTTCCTCTTGATGTACCCTTAAGCAGAGACTGGCGAATAACACATTCAATGAAAGGCGTTGTTAGGCTGCCAAAAAACTACAGTCTCCTGAAATCTCATCATATATTTTTTCTTCCGACCTTCATGATACTTTCAAGTAATGAGCAGTGCACAATCAAACTTGGATGCCCAAGTTTCGTTCTCCTAAGTTGAAGCATTCGTTTGCAGGAACAGTTTGAATTTCTAGGTTTCACTCTGTTTTGTCCTATATTGACAGATGCAGTTCGAACTCTAAATCAAACACGGTTTGTGCTAGCTTCTTGAAACTTGACAAAATACTGTAGTTCTACGTTCTATCTCTAAGGTTTGTTTCCTCTTGATGTAGCCTAATGCAGTTACTGGCGAATAACACTTTTATTGAAAGGGGTTGCCAAACTTCCCAAAACTAGAGTCTTCTGAAATCTCAACATATATTTTTTTATCCAATCTTCATGATACTTTCAAGTAATGATCAGTACACCAATCCCACTTGGATGCTCACGTTTCCTTCTCCTACGTTGAAGCATTCGTTTGCAGTAACAGTTTGAATTTTTAGGTTTCATTCTGCTTTCTCCTATATTGACAAATGTAGTTCAAACTCTAAATCATACACGGTTTGGGCTAGCTTCTTGAAACTTGACACAATAAAGTAGTTCTACATTCTATCCCTAAGGTTTGTTTCCTCTTGATGTAGCCTTCAGCACAGACTGGCGAATAACACTTTCAATGAAAGGCGTTGTTAGGCTGCCAAAAAACTAGAGTCTCCTGAAATCTCAACACATATTTTTTTCCGACCTTAATGATACTTTCAAGTAATGAGCAGTACACCAATCAAACTTGGATGCCCAAGTTTCGTTCTCCTAGGTTGATGCATTCGTTTGCAGTAACAGTTTGAATTTCTAGGTTTCACTCTGTTTTCTCCTATATTGACAGATGCAGCTAGAACTCTAAATCAAACCCGGTTTGTGCTAGCTTCTTGAAACTTGACACAATAAAGTAGTTCTACGTTCTATCTCTAAGGTTTGTTTCCTCTTGATGTAGCCTAATGCAGGGACTGGCGAATAACACTTTTATTGAAAGGGGTTGCCAAACTTTCAAAAAACTAGAGTCTCCTGAAATCTCAACATATATTTTTTCATCCAATCTTCATGATACATTCAAGTAATGATCAGTACACCATTCCCACTTGGATGCCCAAGTTTTGTTCTTCTAGGTTGAAGCATTCGTTTGCAGGAACAGTTTGAATTTTTAGGTTTCACTCTGTTTTCTCCTATATTGACAGATGCAGTTAGAACTTTAAATCAAACACGGTTTGTGCTAGCTACTTGAAACATGACACAATAAAGTAGTTCTACGTTCTATCCCTAAGGTTTGTTTCCTCTTGATGTACCCTTAAGCAGAGACTGGCGAATAACACATTGAATGATATTCGTTGTTAGGCTGCCAAAAAACTACAGTCTCCTGAAATCTCATCATATATTTTTTCTTCCGACCTTCATGATACTTTCAAGTAATGAGCAGTGCACCAATCAAACTTGGATGCCCAAGTTTCGTTCTCCTAGGTTGAAGCATTCGTTTGCAGGAACAGTTTGAATTTTTAGGTTTCACTCTGTTTTGTCCTATATTGACAGATGCAGTTCGAACTCTAAATCATACACGGTTTGTGCTAGCTTCTTGAAACTTGACAAAATACTGTAATTCTACGTTCTGTCTCTAAGGTTTGTTTCCTCTTGATGTAGCCTAATGCAGGGACTGGCGAATAAAACTTTTATTGAAAGGGGTTGCCAAACTTCCCAAAACTAGGGTCTTCTGAAATTTCAACATATATTTTTTTATCCAATCTTCATGATACTTTCGAGGAATGATCAGTACACCAATCCCACTTGGATGCTCAAGTTTCCTTCTCCTACGTTGAAGCATTCGTTTGCAGTAACAGTTTGAATTTTTAGGTTTCATTCTGCTTTCTCCTATATTGACAAATGTAGTTCAAACTCTAAATCATACACGGTTTGGGCTAGCTTCTTGAAACTTGACACAATAAAGTAGTTCTACATTCTATCCCTAAGGTTTGTTTCCTCTTGATGTAGCCTTCAGCACAGACTGGCGAATAACACTTTCAATGAAAGGCGTTGTTAGGCTGCCAAAAAACTAGAGTCTCCTGAAATCTCAACACATATTTTTTTCCGACCTTAATGATACTTTCAAGTAATGAGCAGTACACCAATCAAACTTGGATGCCCAAGTTTCGTTCTCCTAGGTTGATGCATTCGTTTGCAGTAACAGTTTGAATTTCTAGGTTTCACTCTGTTTTCTCCTATATTGACAGATGCAGCTAGAACTCTAAATCAAACCCGGTTTGTGCTAGCTTCTTGAAACTTGACACAATAAAGTAGTTCTACGTTCTATCTCTAAGGTTTGTTTCCTCTTGATGTAGCCTAATGCAGGGACTGGCGAATAACACTTTCATTGAAAGGGGTTGCCAAACTTTCAAAAAACTAGAGTCTCCTGAAATCTCAACATATATTTTTTCATCCAATCTTCATGATACATTCAAGTAATGATCAGTACACCATTCCCACTTGGATGCCCAAGTTTTGTTCTTCTAGGTTGAAGCATTCGTTTGCAGGAACAGTTTGAATTTTTAGGTTTCACTCTGTTTTCTCCTATATTGACAGATGCAGTTAGAACTTTAAATCAAACACGGTTTGTGCTAGCTACTTGAATCATGACACAATAAAATAGTTCTACGTTTTATCCCTAAGGTTTGTTTCCTCTTGATGTAGCCTTAAGCAGAGACTGGCGAATAACACATTCAATGAAAGGCGTTGTTAGGCTGCCAAAAAACTACAGTCTCCTGAAATCTCATCATATATTTTTTCTTCCGACCTTCATGATACTTTCAAGTAATGAGCAGTGCACCAATCAAACTTGGATGCCCAAGTTTCGTTCTCCTAGGTTGAAGCATTCGTTTGCAGGAACAGTTTGAATTTTTAGGTTTCACTCTGTTTTGTCCTATATTGACAGATGCAGTTCGAACTCTAAATCATACACGGTTTGTGCTAGCTTCTTGAAACTTGACAAAATACTGTAATTCTACGTTCTGTCTCTAAGGTTTGTTTCCTCTTGATGTAGCCTAATGCAGGGACTGGCGAATAAAACTTTTATTGAAAGGGGTTGCCAAACTTCCCAAAACTAGGGCCTTCTGAAATTTCAACATATATTTTTTTATCCAATCTTCATGATACTTTTGAGTAATGATCAGTACACCAATCCCACTTGGATGCTCAAGTTTCATTCTCCTACGTTGAAGCATTCGTTTGCAGTAACAGTTTGAATTTTTAGGTTTCATTCTGCTTTCTCCTATATTGACAAATGTAGTTCAAACTCTAAATCATACACGGTTTGGGCTAGCTTCTTGAAACTTGACACAATAAAGTAGTTCTACATTCTATCCCTAAGGTTTGTTTCCTCTTGATGTAGCCTTCAGCACAGACTGGCGAATAACACGTTCAATGAAAGGCGTTGTTAGGCTGCCAAAAAACTAGAGTCTCCTGAAATCTCAACACATATTTTTTTCCAACCTTAATGATACTTTCAAGTAATGAGCAGTACACCAATCAAACTTGGATGCCCAAGTTTTTTCTCCTAGGTTGATGCATTCGTTTGCAGTAACAGTTTGAATTTCTAGGTTTCACTCTGTTTTCTCCTATATTGACAGATGCAGCTAGAACTCTAAATCAAACACGGTTTGTGCTAGCTTCTTGAAACTTGACACAATAATGTAGTTCTACGTTCTATCTCTATGGTTTGTTTCCTCTTGATGTAGCCTAATGCAGGGACTGGCGAATAACACTTATATTGAAAGGGGTTGCCAAACTTTCAAAAAACTAGAGTCTCCTGAAATCTCAACATATATTTTTTGATCCAATCTTCATAATACATTCAAGTAATGATCAGTACACCATTCCCACTTGGATGCCCAAGTTTTGTTCTTCTAGGTTGAAGCATTCGTTTGCAGGAACAGTTTGAATTTTTAGGTTTCACTCTGTTTTCTCCTATATTGACAGATGCAGTTAGAACTTTAAATCAAACACGGTTTGTGCTAGCTACTTGAAACATGACACAATAAAGTAGTTCTACGTTCTATCCCTAAGGTTTGTTTCCTCTTGATGTACCCTTAAGCAGAGACTGGCGAATAACACATTCAATGAAAGGCGTTGTTAGGCTGCCAAAAAACTACAGTCTCCTGAAATCTCATCATATATTTTTTCTTCCGACCTTCATGATACTTTCAAGTAATGAGCAGTGCACAATCAAACTTGGATGCCCAAGTTTCGTTCTCCTAAGTTGAAGCATTCGTTTGCAGGAACAGTTTGAATTTTTGGTTTCACTCTGTTTTGTCCTATATTGACAGATGCAGTTCGAACTCTAAATCAAACACGGTTTGTGCTAGCTTCTTGAAACTTGACAAAATACTGTAGTTCTACGTTCTATCTCTAAGGTTTGTTTCCTCTTGATGTAGCCTAATGCAGGGACTGGCGAATAACACTTTTATTGAAAGGGGTTGCCAAACTTCCCAAAACTAGAGTCTTCTGAAATCTCAACATATATTTTTTTATCCAATCTTCATGATACTTTCGAGGAATGATCAGTACACCAATCCCACTTGGATGCTCAAGTTTCCTTCTCCTACGTTGAAGCATTCGTTTGCAGTAACAGTTTGAATTTTTAGGTTTCATTCTGCTTTCTCCTATATTGACAAATGTAGTTCAAACTCTAAATCATACACGGTTTGGGCTAGCTTCTTGAAACTTGACACAATAAAGTAGTTCTACATTCTATCTCTAAGGTTTGTTTCCTCTTGATGTAGCCTTCAGCACAGACTGGCGAATAACACTTTCAATGAAAGGCGTTGTTAGGCTGCCAAAAAACTAGAGTCTCCTTAAATTTCAACACATATTTTTTTCCGACCTTAATGATACTTTCAAGTAATGAGCAGTACACCAATCAAACTTGGATGCCCAAGTTTCGTTCTCCTAGGTTGATGCATTCGTTTGCAGTAACAGTTTGAATTTCTAGGTTTCACTCTGTTTTCTCCTATATTGACAGATGCAGCTGGAACTCTAAATCAAACACGGTTTGTGCTAGCTTCTTGAAACTTGACACAATAAAGTAGTTCTAAGTTCTATCTCTAAGGTTTGTTTCCTCTTGATGTAGCCTAATGCAGGGACTGGTGAATAACACTTATATTGAAAGGGGTTGCCAAACTTTCAAAAAACTAGAGTCTCCTGAAATCTCAACATATATTTTTTCATCCAATCTTCATGATACATTCAAGTAATGATCAGTACACCATTCCCACTTGGATGCCCAAGTTTTGTTCTTCTAGGTTGAAGCATTCGTTTGCAGGAACAGTTTGAATTTTTAGGTTTCACTCTGTTTTCTCCTATATTGACAGATGCAGTTAGAACTTCAAATCAAACACGGTTTGTGCTAGCTACTTGAAACATGACACAATAAAGTAGTTCTACGTTCTATCCCTAAGGTTTGTTTCCTCTTGATGTAGCCTTAAGCAGAGACTGGCGAATAACACATTCAATGAAAGGCGTTGTTAGGCTGCCAAAAAACTACAGTCTCCTGAAATCTCATCATATATTTTTTCTTCCGACCTTCATGATACTTTCAAGTAATGAGCAGTGCACCAATCAAACTTGGATGCCCAAGTTTCGTTCTCCTAGGTTGAATCATTCGTTTGCAGGAACAGTTTGAATTTTTAGGTTTCACTCTGTTTTGTCCTATATTAACAGATGCAGTTCGAACTCTAAATCAAACACGGTTTGTGCTAGCTTCTTGACTTGACAAAATACTGTAGTTCTACGTTCTATATCTAAGGTTTGTTTCCTCTTGATGTAGCCTAATGCAGTTACTGGCGAATAACACTTTTATTGAAAGGGGTTGCCAAACTTCCCAAAACTAGAGTTTTCTGAAATCTCAACATATATTTTTTTATCCAATCTTCATGATACTTTCGAGTAATGATCAGTACACCAATCCCACTTTGATGCTCAAGTTTCCTTCTCCTACGTTGAAGCATTCGTTTGCAGTAACAGTTTGAATTTTTAGGTTTCATTCTGCTTTCTCCTATATTGACAAATGTAGTTCAAACTCTAAATCATACACGGTTTGGGCTAGCTTCTTGAAACTTGACACAATAAAGTAGTTCTACATTCTATCCCTAAGGTTTGTTTCCTCTTGATGTAGCCTTCAGCACAGACTGGCGAATAACACTTTCAATGAAAGGCGTTGTTAGGCTGCCAAAAAACTAGAGTCTCCTGAAATCTCAACACATATTTTTTTCCGACCTTAATGATACTTTCAAGTAATGAGCAGTACACCAATCAAACTTGGATGCCCAAGTTTCGTTCTCCTAGGTTGATGCATTCGTTTGCAGTAACAGTTTGAATTTCTAGGTTTCACTCTGTTTTCTCCTATATTGACAGATGCAGCTAGAACTCTAAATCAAACCCGGTTTGTGCTAGCTTCTTGAAACTTGACACAATAAAGTAGTTCTACGTTCTATCTCCAAGGTTTGTTTCCTCTTGATGTAGCCTAATGCAGGGACTGGCGAATAACACTTTTATTGAAAGGGGTTGCCAAACTTTCAAAAAACTAGAGTCTCCTGAAATCTCAACATATATTTTTTCATCCAATCTTCATGATACATTCAAGTAATGATCAGTACACCATTCCCACTTGGATGCCCAAGTTTTGTTCTTCTAGGTTGAAGCATTCGTTTGCAGGAACAGTTTGAATTTTTAGGTTTCACTCTGTTTTCTCCTATATTGACAGATGCAGTTAGAACTTTAAATCAAACACGGTTTGTGCTAGCTACTTGAAACATGACACAATAAAATAGTTCTACGTTCTATCCCTAAGGTTTGTTTCCTCTTGATGTAGCCTTAAGCAGAGACTGGCGAATAACACATTCAATGAAAGGCGTTGTTAGGCTGCCAAAAAACTACAGTCTCCTGAAATCTCATCATATATTTTTTCTTCCGACCTTCATGATACTTTCAAGTAATGAGCAGTGCACCAATCAAACTTGGATGCCCAAGTTTCGTTCTCCTAGGTTGAAGCATTCGTTTGCAGGAACAGTTTGAATTTTTAGGTTTCACTCTGTTTTGTCCTATATTGACAGATGCAGTTCGAACTCTAAATCATACACGGTTTGTGCTAGCTTCTTGAAACTTGACAAAATACTGTAGTTCTACGTTCTGTCTCTAAGGTTTGTTTCCTCTTGATGTAGCCTAATGCAGGGACTGGCGAATAAAACTTTTATTGAAAGGGGTTGCCAAACTTCCCAAAACTAGGGCCTTCTGAAATTTCAACATATATTTTTTTATCCAATCTTCATGATACTTTTGAGTAATGATCAGTACACCAATCCCACTTGGATGCTCAAGTTTCATTCTCCTACGTTGAAGCATTCGTTTGCAGTAACAGTTTGAATTTTTAGGTTTCATTCTGCTTTCTCCTATATTGACAAATGTAGTTCAAACTCTAAATCATACACGGTTTGGGCTAGCTTCTTGAAACTTGACACAATAAAGTAGTTCTACATTCTATCCCTAAGGTTTGTTTCCTCTTGATGTAGCCTTCAGCACAGACTGGCGAATAACACTTTCAATGAAAGGCGTTGTTAGGCTGCCAAAAAACTAGAGTCTCCTGAAATCTCAACACATATTTTTTTCCAACCTTAATGATACTTTCAAGTAATGAGCAGTACACCAATCAAACTTGGATGCCCAAGATTTTTCTCCTAGGTTGATGCATTCGTTTGCAGTAACAGTTTGAATTTCTAGGTTTCACTCTGTTTTCTCCTATATTGACAGATGCAGCTAGAACTCTAAATCAAACACGGTTTGTGCTAGCTTCTTGAAACTTGACACAATAATGTAGTTCTACGTTCTATCTCTATGGTTTGTTTCCTCTTGATGTAGCCTAATGCAGGGACTGGCGAATAACACTTATATTGAAAGGGGTTGCCAAACTTTCAAAAAACTAGAGTCTCCTGAAATCTCAACATATATTTTTTCATCCAATCTTCATGATACATTCAAGTAATGATCAGTACACCATTCCCACTTGGATGCCCAAGTTTTGTTCTTCTAGGTTGAAGCATTCGTTTGCAGGAACAGTTTGAATTTTTAGGTTTCACTCTGTTTTCTCCTATATTGACAGATGCAGTTAGAACTTTAAATCAAACACGGTTTGTGCTAGCTACTTGAAACATGACACAATAAAGTAGTTCTACGTTCTATCCCTAAGGTTTGTTTCCTCTTGATGTACCCTTAAGCAGAGACTGGCGAATAACACATTGAATGATATTCGTTGTTAGGCTGCCAAAAAACTACAGTCTCCTGAAATCTCATCATATATTTTTTCTTCCGACCTTCATGATACTTTCAAGTAATGAGCAGTGCACCAATCAAACTTGAATGCCGAAGTTTCGTTCTCCTAGGTTAAAGCATTCGTTTGCAGGAACAGTTTGAATTTTTAGGTTTCACTCTGTTTTGTCCTATATTGACAGATGCAGTTCGAACTCTAAATCAAACACGGTTTGTGCTAGCTTCATGAAACTTGACAAAATACTGTAGTTCTACGTTCTATCTCCAAGGTTTGTTTCCTCTTGATGTAGCCTAATGCAGTTACTGGCGAATAACACTTTTATTGAAAGGGGTTGCCAAACTTCCAAAAACTAGAGTCTTCTGAAATCTCAACATATATTTTTGCATCCAATCTTCATGATACTTTCAAGTAATGATCAGTACACCAATCCCACTTGGATGCTCAAGTTTCATTCTCCTACGTTGAAGCATTCGTTTGCAGTAACAGTTTTAATTTTTAGGTTTCACTGTTTTCTTCTATATTGACAAATGTAGTTCAAACTCTAAATCATACACGGTTTGGGCTAGCTTCTTGAAACTTGACACAATAAAGTAGTTCTACATTCTATCCCTAAGGTTTGTTTCCTCTTGATGTAGCCTTCAGCACAGACTGGCGAATAACACTTTCAATGAAAAGCGTTGTTAGGCTGCCAAAAAACTAGGGTCTCCTGAAATCTCAACACATATTTTTTTCCGACCTTAATGATACTTTCAAGTAATGAGCAGTACACCAATCAAACTTGGATGCCCAAGTTTCGTTCTCCTAGGTTGATGCATTCGTTTGCAGTAACAGTTTGAATTTCTAGGTTTCACTCTGTTTTCTCCTATATTGACAGATGCAGCTAGAACTCTAAATCAAACACGGTTTGTGCTAGCTTCTTGAAACATGACACAATAAAGTAGTTCTACGTTCTATCTCTAAGGTTTGTTTCCTCTTGATGTAGCCTAATGCAGGGACTGGCGAATAACACTTATATTGAAAGGGGTTGCCAAACTTTCAAAAACTAGAGTCTCCTGAAATCTCAACATATATTTTTTCATCCAATCTTCATGATACATTCAAGTAATGATCAGTACACCATTCCCACTTGGATGCCCAAGTTTTGTTCTTCTAGGTTGAAGCATTCGTTTGCAGGAACAGTTTGAATTTTTAGGTTTCATTCTGCTTTCTCCTATATTGACAAATGTAGTTCAAACTCTAAATCATACACGGTTTGGGCTAGCTTCTTGAAACTTGACACAATAAAGTAGTTCTACATTCTATCCCTAAGGTTTGTTTCCTCTTGATGTAGCCTTCAGCACAGACTGGCGAATAACACTTTCAATGAAAGGCGTTGTTAGGCTGCCAAAAAACTAGAGTCTCCTGAAATCTCAACACATATTTTTTTCCGACCTTAATGATACTTTCAAGTAATGAGCAGTACACCAATCAAACTTGGATGCCCAAGTTTCGTTCTCCTAGGTTGATGCATTCGTTTGCAGTTACAGTTTGAATTTCTAGGTTTCACTCTGTTTTCTCCTATATGGACAGATGCAGCTAGAACTCTAAATCAAACACGGTTTGTGCTAGCTTCTTGAAACTTGACACAATAAAGTAGTTCTACGTTCTATCTCTAAGGTTTGTTTCCTCTTGATGTAGCCTAATGCAGGGCCTGGCGAATAACACTTATATTGAAAGGGGTTGCCAAACTTTCAAAAAACTAGAGTCTCCTGAAATCTCAACATATATTTTTTCATCCAATCTTCATGATACATTCAAGTAATGATCAGTACACCATTCCCACTTGGATGCCCAAGTTTTGTTCTTCTAGGTGGAAGCATTTGTTTGCAGGAACAGTTTGAATTTTTAGGTTTCACTCTGTTTTCTCCTATATTGACAGATGCAGTTAGAACTTTAAATCAAACACGGTTTGTGCTAGCTACTTGAAACATGACACAATAAAGTAGTTCTACGTTCTATCCCTAAGGTTTGTTTCCTCTTGATGTAGCCTTAAGCAGAGACTGGCGAATAACACATTCAATGAAAGGCGTTGTTAGGCTGCCAAAAAACTACAGTCTCCTGAAATCTCATCATATATTTTTTCTTCCGACCTTCATCATACTTTCAAGTAATGAGCAGTGCACCAATCAAACTTGGATGCCCAAGTTTCGTTCTCCTAGGTTGAAGCATTCGTTTGCAGGAACAGTTTGAATTTTTAGGTTTCACTCTGTTTTGTCCTATATTGACAGATGCAGTTCGAACTCTAAATCAAACACGGCTTGTGCTAGCTTCTTGAAACTTGACAAAATACTGTAGTTCTACGTTCTATCTCTAAGGTTTGTTTCCTCTTGATGTAGCCTAATGCAGGGACTGGCGAATAACACTTTTATTGAAAGGGGTTGCCAAACTTCCCAAAACTAGAGTCTTCTGAAATCTCAACATATATTTTTTTATCCAATCTTCATGATACTTTCGAGTAATGATCAGTACACCAATCCCACTTGGATGCTCAAGTTTCATTCTCCTACGTTGAAGCATTCGTTTGCAGTAACAGTTTGAATTTTTAGGTTTCATTCTGCTTTCTCCTATATTGACAAATGTAGTTCAAACTCTAAGTCATACACGGTTTGGGCTAGCTTCTTGAAACTTGACACAATAAAGTAGTTCTACATTCTATCCCTAAGGTTTGTTTCCTCTTGATGTAGCCTTCAGCACAGACTGGATAATAACACTTTCAATGAAAGGCGTTGTTAGGCTGCCAAAAAACTAGAGTCTCTTGAAATCTCAACACATATTTTTTTCCGACCTTAATGATACTTTCAAGTAATGAGCAGTACACCAATCAAACTTGGATGCCCAAGTTTCGTTCTCCTAGGTTGATGCATTCGTTTTTAGTAACAGTTTGAATTTCTAGGTTTCACTCTGTTTTCTCCTATATTGACAGATGCAGCTAGAACTCTAAATCAAACACGGTTTGTGCTAGCTTCTTGAAACTTGACACAATAAAGTAGTTCTACGTTCTATCTCTAAGGTTTGTTTCCTCTTGATGTAGCCTAATGCAGGGACTGGCGAATAACACTTATATTGAAAGGGGTTGCCAAACTTACAAAAATCTAGAGTCTCCTGAAATCTCAACATATATTTTTTCATCCAATCTTCATGATACATTCAAGTAATGATCAGTACACCATTCCCACTTGGATGCCCAAGTTTTGTTCTTCTAGGTTGAAGCATTCGTTTGCAGGAACAGTTTGAATTTTTAGGTTTCACTCTGTTTTCTCCTATATTGACAGATGCAGTTAGAACTTTAAATCAAACACGGTTTGTGCTAGCTACTTGAAACATGACACAATAAAGTAGTTCTACGTTCTATCCCTAAGGTTTGTTTCCTCTTGATGTATCCTTAAGCAGAGACTGGCGAATAACACATTCAATGAAAGGCGTTGTTAGGCTGCCAAAAAACTACAGTCTCTTGAAATCTCATCATATATTTTTTCTTCCAACCTTCATGATACTTTCAAGTAATGAGCAGTGCACCAATCAAACTTGGATGCCCAAGTTTCGTTCTCCTAGGTTGAAGCATTCGTTTGCAGGAACAGTTTGAATATTTAGGTTTCACTCTGTTTTGTCCTATATTGACAGATGCAGTTCAAACTCTAAATCAAACAAGGTTTGTGCTAGCTTCTTGAAACTTGTCAAAATATTGTAATTCTACGTTCTATCTCTAAGGTTTTTTTTCCTCTTGATGTAGCCTAATGCAGTTACTGGCGAATAACACTTTTATTGAAAGGGGTTGCCAAACTTCCTAAAACTAGAGTCTTCTGAAATCTCAACATATATTTTTGCATCCAATCTTCATGATACATTCAAGTAATGATCAGTACACCAATCCCACTTGGATGCTCAAGTTTCATTCTCCTACGTTGAAGCATTCGTTTGCAGTAACAGTTTTAATTTTTAGGTTTCACTGTTTTCTTCTATATTGACAAATGTAGTTCAAACTCTAAATCATACACGGTTTGGGCTAGCTTCTTGAAACTTGACACAATAAAGTAGTTCTACATTCTATCCCTAAGGTTTGTTTCCTCTTGATATAGCCTTCAGCACAGACTGGTGAATAACACTTTCAATGAAAGGCGTTGTTAGGCTGCCAAAAAACTAGAGTCTCCTGAAATCTCAACACATATTTTTTTCCGACCTTAATGATACTTTCAAGTAATGAGCAGTACACCAATCAAACTTGGATGCCCAAGTTTTGTTCTCCTAGGTTGATGCATTCGTTTGCAGTAACAGTTTGAATTTCTAGGTTTCACTCTGTTTTCTCCTATATTGACAGATGCAGCTAGAACTCTAAATCAAACACGGTTTGTGCTAGCTTCTTGAAACTTGACACAATAAAGTAGTTCTACGTTCTATCTCTAAGGTTTGTTTCCTCTTGATGTAGCCTAATGCAGGGACTGGCGAATAACACTTATATTGAAACGGGTTGCCAAACATTCAAAAAACTAGCGTCTCCTGAAATCTCAACATATATTTTTTCATCCAATCTTCATGATACATTCAAGTAATGATCAGTACACCATTCCCACTTGGATGCCCAAGTTTTGTTCTTCTAGTTTGAAGCATTCGTTTGCAGGAACAGTTTGAATTTTTAGGTTTCACTCTGTTTTCTCCTATATTGACAGATGCAGTTAGAACTGTAAATCAAACACGGTTTGTGCTAGCTACTTGAAACATGACACAATAAAGTAGTTCTACGTTCTATCCCTAAGGTTTGTTTCCTCTTGATGTATCCTTAAGCAGAGACTGGCGAATAACACATTCAATGAAAGGCGTTGTTAGGCTGCCAAAAAACTACAGTCTCTTGAAATCTCATCATATATTTTTTCTTCCAACCTTCATGATACTTTCAAGTAATGAGCAGTGCACCAATCAAACTTGGATGCCCAAGTTTCGTTCTCCTAGGTTGAAGCATTCGTTTGCAGGAACAGTTTGAATTTTTAGGTTTCACTCTGTTTTGTCCTATATTGACAGATGCAGTTCAAACTCTAAATCAAACAAGGTTTGTGCTAGCTTCTTGAAACTTGACAAAATATTGTAGTTCTACGTTCTATATCTAAGGTTTTTTTCCTCTTGATGTAGCCTAATGCAGTTACTGGCGAATAACACTTTTATTGAAAGGGGTTGCCAAACTTCCTAAAACTAGAGTCTTCTGAAATCTCAACATATATTTTTGCATCCAATCTTCATGATACTTTCAAGTAATGATCAGTACACCAATCCCACTTGGATGCTCAAGTTTCATTCTCCTACGTTGAAGCATTCGTTTGCAGTAACAGTTTGAATTTTTAGGTTTCACTGTTTTCTTCTATATTGACAAATGTAGTTCAAACTCTAAATCATACACGGTTTGGGCTAGCTTCTTGAAACTTGACACAATAAAGTAGTTCTACATTCTATCGCTAAGGTTTGTTTCCTCTTGATATAGCCTTCAGCACAGACTGGTGAATAACACTTTCAATGAAAGGCGTTGTTAGGCTGCCAAAAAACTAGAGTCTCCTGAAATCTCAACACATATTTTTTTCCAACCTTAATGATACTTTCAAGTAATGAGCAGTACACCAATCAAACTTGGATGCCCAAGTTTCGTTTTCCTAGGTTGATGCATTCGTTTGCAGTTACAGTTTGAATTTCTAGGTTTCACTCTGTTTTCTCCTATATTGACAGATGCAGCTAGAACTCTAAATCAAACACGGTTTGTGCTAGCTTCTTGAAACTTGACACAATAAAGTAGTTCTACGTTCTATCTCAAAGGTTTGTTTCCTCTTGATTTAGCCTAATGCAGGGACTGGCGAATAACACTTATATTGAAAGGGGTTGCCAAACTTTCAAAAAACTAGAGTCTCCTGAAATCTCAACATATATTTTTTCATCCAATCTTCATGATACATTCAATTAATGATCAGTACACCATTCCCACTTGGATGCCCAAGTTTTGTTCTTCTAGGTTGAAGCATTCGTTTGCAGGAACAGTTTGAATTTTTAGGTTTCACTCTGTTTTCTCCTATATTGACAGATGCAGTTAGAACTTTAAATCAAACACGGTTTGTGCTAGCTACTTGAAACATGACACAATAAAGTAGTTCTACGTTCTATCCCTAAGGTTTGTTTCCTCTTGATGTAGCCTTAAGCAGAGACTGGCGAATAACACATTCAATGAAAGGCGTTGTTAGGCTGCCAAAAAACTACAGTCTCCTGAAATCTCATCATATATTTTTTCTTCCGACCTTCATGATACTTTCAAGTAATGAGCAGTGCACCAATCAAACTTGGATGCCCAAGTTTCGTTCTCCTAGGTTGAAGCATTCGTTTGCAGGAACAGTTTGAATTTTTAGGTTTCACTCTGTTTTGTCCTATATTGACAGATGCAGTTCGAACTCTAAATCAAACACGGTTTGTGCTAGCTTCTTGAAACTTGACAAAATACTGTAGTTCTACGTTCTATCTCTAAGGTTTGTTTCCTCTTGATGTAGCCTAATGCAGAGACTGGCGAATAACACTTTTATTGAAAGGGGTTGCCAAACTTCCCAAAACTAGAGTCTTCTGAAATCTCAACATATATTTTTTTATCCAATCTTCATGATACTTTCGAGTAATGATCAGTACACCAATCCCACTTGGATGCTCAAGTTTCATTCTCCTACGTTGAAGCATTCGTTTGCAGTAACAGTTTGAATTTTTAGGTTTCATTCTGCTTTCTCCTATATTGACAAATGTAGTTCAAATTCTAAATCATACACGGTTTGGGCTAGCTTCTTGAAACTTGACACAATAAAGTAGTTCTACATTCTATCCCTAAGGTTTGTTTCCTCTTGATGTAGCCTTCAGCAAAGACTGGCGAATAACACTTTCAATGAAAGGCGTTGTTAGGCTGCCAAAAAACTAGAGTCTCCTGAAATCTCAACACATATTTTTTTCCGACCTTAATGATACTTTCAAGTAATGAGCAGTACACCAATCAAACTTGGATGCCCAAGTTTCGTTCTCCTATGATGATGCATTCGTTTGCAGTAACAGTTTGAATTTCTAGGTTTCACTCTGTTTTCTCCTATATTGACAGATGCAGCTAGAACTCTATATCAAATACGGTTTGTGCTAGCTTCTTGAAACTTGACACAATAAAGTAGTTCTACGTTCTATCCCTAAGGTTTGTTTCCTCTTGATGTAGCCTTAAGCAGAGACTGGCGAATAACACATTCAATGAAAGGCGTTGTTAGGCTGCCAAAAAACTACAGTCTCCTGAAATCTCATCATATATTTTTTCTTCCGACCTTCATGATACTTTAAAGTAATGAGCAGTGCACCAATCAAACTTGGATGCCCAATTTCGTTCTCCTAGGTTGAAGCATTCGTTTGCAGGAACAGTTTGAATTTTTAGGTTTCACTCTGTTTTGTCCTATATTGACAGATGCAGTTCGAACTCTAAATCAAACACGGTTTGTGCTAGCTTCTTGAAACTTGACAAAATACTGTAGTTCTACGTTCTATCACTAAGGTTTGTTTCCTCTTGATGTAGCCTGATGCAGGGACTGGCGAATAACACTTTTATTGAAAGGGGTTGCCAAACTTCCAAAAACTAGAGTCTTCTGAAATCTCAACGTATATTTTTGCATCCAATCTTCATGATACTTTCGAGTAATGATCAGTACACCAATCCCACTTGCATGCTCAAGTTTCATTCTCCTACGTTGAAGCATTCGTTTGCAGTAACAGTTTGAATGTTTAGGTTTCATTCTGCTTTCTCCTATATTGACAAATGTAGTTCAAACTCTAAATCATACACGATTTGGGCTAGCTTCTTGAAACTTGACACAACAAAGTAGTTCTACATTCTATCCCTAAGGTTTGTTTCCTCTTGATGTAGCCTTCAGCACAGACTGGCGAATAACACTTTCAATGAAAGGCGTTGTTAGGCTGCCAAAAAACTAGAGTCTCCTGAAATCTCAACACATATTTTTTTCCGACCTTAATGATACATTCAAGTAATGAGCAGTACACCAATCAAACTTGGATGCCCAAGTTTCGTTCTCCTCGGTTGATGCATTCGTTTGCAGTAACAGTTTGAATTTCTAGGTTTCACTCTGTTTTCTCCTATATTGACAGATGCAGCTAGAACTCTAAATCAAACACGGTTTGTGCTAGCTTCTTGAAACTTGACACAATAAAGTAGTTCTACGTTCTATCTCTAAGGTTTGTTTCCTCTTGATGTAGCCTAATGCAGGGACTGGCGAATAACACTTATATTGAAAGGGGTTGCCAAACTTTCAAAAAACTAGAGTCTCCTGAAATCTCAACATATATTTTTTCATCCAATCTTCATGATACATTCAAGTAATGATCAGTACACCATTCCCACTTGGATGCCCAAGTTTTGTTCTTCTAGGTTGAAGCATTCGTTTGCAGGAACAGTTTGAATTTTTAGGTTTCACTCTGTTTTCTCGTATATTGACAGATGCAGCTAGAACTCTAAATCAAACACGGTTTGTGCTAGCTTCTTGAAACTTGACACAATAAAGTAGTTCTACGTTCTATCTCTAAGGTTTGTTTCCTCTTGATGTAGCCTAATGCAGGGACTGGCGAATAACACTTATATTGAAAGGGGTTGCCAAACTTTCAAAAAACTAGAGTCTCCTGAAATCTCAACATATATTTTTTCATCCAATCTTCATGATACATTCAAGTAATGATCAGTACACCATTCCCACTTGGATGCCCAAGTTTTGTTCTTCTAGGTTGAAGCATTCGTTTGCAGGAACAGTTTGAATTTTTAGGTTTCACTCTGTTTTGTCCTATATTGACAGATGCAGTTCGAACTCTAAATCAAACACGGTTTGTGCTAGCTTCTTGAAACTTGACAAAATACTGTAGTTCTACGTTCTATCACTAAGGTTTGTTTCCTCTTGATGTAGCCTAATGCAGGGACTGGCGAATAACACTTTTATTGAAAGGGGTTGCCAAACTTCCCAAAACTAGAGTCTTCTGAAATCTCAACATATATTTTTTTATCCAATCTTCATGATACTTTCGAGTAATGATCAGTACACCAATCCCACTTGGATGCTCAATTTTCATTCTCCTAGGTTGAAGCATTCGTTTGCAGTAACAGTTTGAATTTTTAGGTTTCATTCTGCTTTCTCCTATATTGACAAATGTAGTTCAAACCCTAAATCATACACGGTTTGGGCTAGCTTCTTGAAACTTGACACAATAAAGTAGTTCTACATTCTATCCCTAAGGTTTGTTTCCTCGTGATGTAGCCTTCAGCACAGACTGGCGAATAACACTTTCAATGAAAGGCGTTGTTAGGCTGCCAAAAAACTAGAGTCTCCTGAAATCTCAACACATATTTTTTTCCGACCTTAATGATACTTTCAAGTAATGAGCAGTACACCAATCAAACTTGGATGCCCAAGTTTCGTTCTCCTAGGTTGATGCATTCGTTTGCAGTAACAGTTTGAATTTCTAGGTTTCACTCTGTTTTCTCCTATATTGACAGATGCAGCTGGAACTCTAAATCAAACACGGTTTGTGCTAGCTTCTTGAAACTTGACACAATAAAGTAGTTCTACGTTCTATCCCTAAGGTTTGTTTCCTCTTGATGTAGCCTAATGCAGGGACTGGCGAATAACACTTATATTGAAAGGGGTTGCCAAACTTTCAAAAAACTAGAGTCTCCTGAAATCTCAACATATATTTTTTCATCCAATCTTCATGATACATTCAAGTAATGATCAGTACACCTTTCCCACTTAAATGCCCAAGTTTTGTTCTTCTAGGTTGAAGCATTCGTTTGCAGGAACAGTTTGAATTTTTAGGTTTCACTCTGTTTTCTCCTATATTGACAGATGCAGTTAGAACTTTAAATCAAACACGGTTTGTGCTAGCTACTTGAAACATGACACAATAAAGTAGTTCTACGTTCTATCCCTAAGGTTTGTTTCCTCTTGATGTAGCCTTAAGCAGAGACTGGCGAATAACACATTCAATGAAAGGCGTTGTTAGGCTGCCAAAAAACTACAGTCTCCTGAAATCTCATCATATATTTTTTCTTCCGACCTTCATGATACTTTCAAGTAATGAGCAGTGCACCAATCAAACTTGGATGCCCAAGTTTCGTTCTCCTAGGTTGAGGCATTCGTTTGCAGGAACAGTTTGAATTTTTAGGTTTCACTCTGTTTTGTCCTATATTGACAGATGCAGTTCGAACTCTAAATCAAACACGGTTTGTGCTAGCTTCTTGAAACTTGACAAAATACTGTAGTTCTACGTTCTATCTCTAAGGTTTGTTTCCTCTTGATGTAGCCTAATGCAGGGACTGGCGAATAACACTTTTATTGAAAGGGGTTGCCAAACTTCCCAAAACTAGAGTCTTCTGAAATCTCAACATATATTTTTTTATCCAATCTTCATGATGCTTTCAAGTAATGATCAGTACACCAATCCCACTTGGATGCTCAATTTTCATTCTCCTACGTTGAAGCATTCGTTTGCAGTAACAGTTTGAATTTTTAGGTTTCATTCTGCTTTCTCCTATATTGACAAATGTAGTTCAAACTCTAAATCATACACGGTTTGGGCTAGCTTCTTGAAACTTGACACAATAAAGTAGTTCTACATTCTATCCCTAAGGTTTGTTTCCTCTTGATGTAGCCTTCAGCACAGACTGGCGAATAACACTTTCAATGAAAGGCGTTGTTAGGCTGCCAAAAAACTAGAGTCTCCTGAAATCTCAACACATATTTTTTTCCGACCTTAATGATACTTTCAAGTAATGAGCAGTACACCAATCAAACTTGGATGCCCAAGTTTCGTTCTCCTATGATGATGCATTCGTTTGCAGTAACAGTTTGAATTTCTAGGTTTCACTCTGTTTTCTCCTATATTGACAGATGCAGCTAGAACTCTATATCAAACACGGTTTGTGCTAGCTTCTTGAAACTTGACACAATAAAGTAGTTCTACGTTCTATCCCTAAGGTTTGTTTCCTCTTGATGTAGCCTTAAGCAGAGACTGGCGAATAACACATTCAATGAAAGGCGTTGTTAGGCTGCCAAAAAACTACAGTCTCCTGAAATCTCATCATATATTTTTTCTTCCGACCTTCATGATACTTTAAAGTAATGAGCAGTGCACCAATCAAACTTGGATGCCCAATTTCGTTCTCCTAGGTTGAAGCATTCGTTTGCAGGAACAGTTTGAATTTTTAGGTTTCACTCTGTTTTGTCCTATATTGACAGATGCAGTTCGAACTCTAAATCAAACACGGTTTGTGCTAGCTTCTTGAAACTTGACAAAATACTGTAGTTCTACGTTCTATCACTAAGGTTTGTTTCCTCTTGATGTAGCCTGATGCAGGGACTGGCGAATAACACTTTTATTGAAAGGGGTTGCCAAACTTCCCAAAACTAGAGTCTTCTGAAATCTCAACATATATTTTTTTATCCAATCTTCATGATACTTTCGAGTAATGATCAGTACACCAATCCCACTTGCATGCTCAAGTTTCATTCTCCTACGTTGAAGCATTCGTTTGCAGTAACAGTTTGAATGTTTAGGTTTCATTCTGCTTTCTCCTATATTGACAAATGTAGTTCAAACTCTAAATCATACACGATTTGGGCTAGCTTCTTGAAACTTGACACAACAAAGTAGTTCTACATTCTATCCCTAAGGTTTGTTTCCTCTTGATGTAGCCTTCAGCACAGACTGGCGAATAACACTTTCAATGAAAGGCGTTGTTAGGCTGCCAAAAAACTAGAGTCTCCTGAAATCTCAACACATATTTTTTTGCGACCTTAATGATACATTCAAGTAATGAGCAGTACACCAATCAAACTTGGATGCCCAAGTTTCGTTCTCCTCGGTTGATGCATTCGTTTGCAGTAACAGTTTGAATTTCTAGGTTTCACTCTGTTTTCTCCTATATTGACAGATGCAGCTAGAACTCTAAATCAAACACGGTTTGTGCTAGCTTCTTGAAACTTGACACAATAAAGTAGTTCTACGTTCTATCTCTAAGGTTTGTTTCCTCTTGATGTAGCCTAATGCAGGGACTGGCGAATAACACTTATATTGAAAGGGGTTGCCAAACTTTCAAAAAACTAGAGTCTCCTGAAATCTCAACATATATTTTTTCATCCAATCTTCATGATACATTCAAGTAATGATCAGTACACCATTCCCACTTGGATGCCCAAGTTTTGTTCTTCTAGGTTGAAGCATTCGTTTGCAGTAACAGTTTGAATTTTTAGGTTTCACTCTGTTTTCTCCTATATTGACAGATGCAGTTAGAACTTTAAATCAAACACGGTTTGTGCTAGCTACTTGAAACATGACACAATAAAGTAGTTCTACGTTCTATCCCTAAGGTTTGTTTCCTCTTGATGTAGCCTTAAGCAGAGACTGGCGAATAACACATTCAATGAAAGGCGTTGTTAGGCTGAAAAAAACTACAGTCTCCTGAAATCTCATCATATATTTTTTCTTCCGACCTTAATGATACTTTCAAGAAATGAGCAGTGCACCAATCAAACTTGGATGCCCAAGTTTCGTTCTCCTAGGTTGAAGCATTCGTTTGCAGGAACAGTTTGAATTTTTAGGTTTCACTCTGTTTTGTCCTATATTGACAGATGCAGTTCGAACTCTAAATCAAACACGGTTTGTGCTAGCTTCTTGAAACTTGACAAAATACTGTAGTTCTACGTTCTATCTCTAAGGTTTGTTTCCTCTTGATGTAGCCTAATGCAGGGACTGGCGAATAACACTTTTATTGAAAGGGGTTGCCAAACTTCCCAAAACTAGAGTCTTCTGAAATCTCAACATATATTTTTTTATCCAATCTTCATGATACTTTCGAGTAATGATCAGTACACCAATCCCACTTGGATGCTCAATTTTCATTCTCCTACGTTGAAGCATTCGTTTGCAGTAACAGTTTGAATTTTTAGGTTTCATTCTGCTTTCTCCTATATTGACAAATGTAGTTCAAACTCTAAATCATACACGGTTTGGGCTAGCTTCTTGAAACTTGACACAGTAAAGTAGTTCTACATTCTATCCCTAAGTTTTGTTTCCTCTTGATGTAGCCTTCAGCACAGACTGGCGAATAACACTTTCAATGAAAGGCGTTGTTAGGCTGCCAAAAAACTAGAGTCTCCTGAAATCTCAACACATATTTTTTTCCGACCTTAATGATACTTTCAAGTAATGAGCAGTACACCAATCAAACTTGGATGACCAATTTCGTTCTCCTAGGTTGATGCATTCGTTTGCAGTAACAGTTTGAATTTCTAGATTTCACTCTGTTTTCTCCTATATTGACAGATGCAGCTAGAACTCTAAATCAAGCACGGTTTGTGCTAGCTTCTTGAAACTTGACACAATAAAGTAGTTCTACGTTCTATCTCTAAGGTTTGTTTCCTCTTGATGTAGCCTAATGCAGGGACTGGCGAATAACACTTATATTGAAAGGGGTTGCCAAACTTTCAAAAAACTAGAGTCTCCTGAAATCTCAACATATATTTTTTCATCCAATCTTCATGATACATTCAAGTAATGATCAGTACACCATTCCCACTTGGATGCCCAAGTTTTGTTCTTCTAGGTTGAAGCATTCGTTTGCAGGAACAGTTTGAATTTTTAGGTTTCACTCTGTTTTCTCCTATATTGACAGATGCAGTTAGAACTTTAAATCAAACACGGTTTGTGCTAGCTACTTGAAACATGACACAATAAAGTAGTTCTACGTTCTATCCCTAAGGTTTGTTTCCTCTTGATGTACCCTTAAGCAGAGACTGGCGAATAACACATTCAATGAAAGGCGTTGCTAGGCTGCCAAAAAACTACAATCTCCTGAAATCTCATCATATATTTTTTCTTCCGACCTTCATGATACTTTCAAGTAATGAGCAGTGCAAAAATCAAACTTGGATGCCCAAGTTTCATTCTCCTAGGTTGAAGCATTCGTTTGCAGGAACAGTTTGAATTTTTAGGTTTCACTCTGTTTTGTCCTATATTGACAGATGCAGTTCGAACTCTAAATCAAACACGGTTTGTGCTAGCTTCTTGAAACTTGACAAAATACTGTAGTTCTACGTTCAATCTCTAAGGTTTGTTTCCTCTTGATGTAGCCTAATGCAGTTACTGGCGAATAACACTTTTATTGAAAGGGGTTGCCAAACTTCCAAAAACTAGAGTCTTCTGAAATCTCAACGTATATTTTTGCATCCAATCTTCATGATACTTTCGAGTAATGATCAGTACACCAATCCCACTTGCATGCTCAAGTTTCATTCTCCTACGTTGAAGCATTCGTTTGCAGTAACAGTTTGAATGTTTAGGTTTCATTCTGCTTTCTCCTATATTGACAAATGTAGTTCAAACTCTAAATCATACACGGTTTGGGCTAGCTTCTTGAAACTTGACACAGTAAAGTAGTTCTACATTCTATCCCTAAGTTTTGTTTCCTCTTGATGTAGCCTTCAGCACAGACTGGCGAATAACACTTTCAATGAAAGGCGTTGTTAGGCTGCCAAAAAACTAGAGTCTCCTGAAATCTCAACACATATTTTTTTCCGACCTTAATGATACTTTCAAGTAATGAGCAGTACACCAATCAAACTTGGATGACCAATTTCGTTCTCCTAGGTTGATGCATTCGTTTGCAGTAACAGTTTGAATTTCTAGATTTCACTCTGTTTTCTCCTATATTGACAGATGCAGCTAGAACTCTAAATCAAGCACGGTTTGTGCTAGCTTCTTGAAACTTGACACAATAAAGTAGTTCTACGTTCTATCTCTAAGGTTTGTTTCCTCTTGATGTAGCCTAATGCAGGGACTGGCGAATAACACTTATATTGAAAGGGGTTGCCAAACTTTCAAAAAACTAGAGTCTCCTGAAATCTCAACATATATTTTTTCATCCAATCTTCATGATACATTCAAGTAATGATCAGTACACCATTCCCACTTGGATGCCCAAGTTTTGTTCTTCTAGGTTGAAGCATTCGTTTGCAGGAACAGTTTGAATTTTTAGGTTTCACTCTGTTTTCTCCTATATTGACAGATGCAGTTAGAACTTTAAATCAAACACGGTTTGTGCTAGCTACTTGAAACATGACACAATAAAGTAGTTCTACGTTCTATCCCTAAGGTTTGTTTCCTCTTGATGTACCCTTAAGCAGAGACTGGCGAATAACACATTCAATGAAAGGCGTTGCTAGGCTGCCAAAAAACTACAATCTCCTGAAATCTCATCATATATTTTTTCTTCCGACCTTCATGATACTTTCAATAATGAGCAGTGCAAAAATCAAACTTGGATGCCCAAGTTTCATTCTCCTAGGTTGAAGCATTCGTTTGCAGGAACAGTTTGAATTTTTAGGTTTCACTCTGTTTTGTCCTATATTGACAGATGCAGTTCGAACTCTAAATCAAACACGGTTTGTGCTAGCTTCTTGAAACTTGACAAAATACTGTAGTTCTACGTTCAATCTCTAAGGTTTGTTTCCTCTTGATGTAGCCTAATGCAGTTACTGGCGAATAACACTTTTATTGAAAGGGGTTGCCAAACTTCCAAAAACTAGAGTCTTCTGAAATCTCAACGTATATTTTTGCATCCAATCTTCATGATACTTTCGAGTAATGATCAGTACACCAATCCCACTTGCATGCTCAAGTTTCATTCTCCTACGTTGAAGCATTCGTTTGCAGTAACAGTTTGAATGTTTAGGTTTCATTCTGCTTTCTCCTATATTGACAAATGTAGTTCAAACTCTAAATCATACACGATTTGGGCTAGCTTCTTGAAACTTGACACAACAAAGTAGTTCTACATTCTATCCCTAAGGTTTGTTTCCTCTTGATGTAGCCTTCAGCACAGACTGGCGAATAACACTTTCAATGAAAGGCGTTGTTAGGCTGCCAAAAAACTAGAGTCTCCTGAAATCTCAACACATATTTTTTTCCGACCTTAATGATACATTCAAGTAATGAGCAGTACACCAATCAAACTTGGATGCCCAAGTTTCGTTCTCCTCGGTTGATGCATTCGTTTGCAGTAACAGTTTGAATTTCTAGGTTTCACTCTGTTTTCTCCTATATTGACAGATGCAGCTAGAACTCTAAATCAAACACGGTTTGTGCTAGCTTCTTGAAACTTGACACAATAAAGTAGTTCTACGTTCGATCTCTAAGGTTTGTTTCCTCTTGATGTAGCCTAATGCAGGGACTGGCGAATAACACTTATATTGAAAGGGGTTGCCAAACTTTCAAAAAACTAGAGTCTCCTGAAATCTCAACATATATTTTTTCATCCAATCTTCATGATACATTCAAGTAATGATCAGTACACCATTCCCACTTGGATGCCCAAGTTTTGTTCTTCTAGGTTGAAGCATTCGTTTGCAGTAACAGTTTGAATTTTTAGGTTTCACTCTGTTTTCTCCTATATTGACAGATGCAGTTAGAACTTTAAATCAAACACGGTTTGTGCTAGCTACTTGAAACATGACACAATAAAGTAGTTCTACGTTCTATCCCTAAGGTTTGTTTCCTCTTGATGTAGCCTTAAGCAGAGACTGGCGAATAACACATTCAATGAAAGGCGTTGTTAGGCTGCAAAAAACTACAGTCTCCTGAAATCTCATCATATATTTTTTCTTCCGACCTTAATGGTACTTTCAAGAAATGAGCAGTGCACCAATCAAACTTGGATGCCCAAGTTTCGTTCTCCTAGGTTGAAGCATTCGTTTGCAGGAACAGTTTGAATTTTTAGGTTTCACTCTGTTTTGTCCTATATTGACAGATGCAGTTCGAACTCTAAATCAAACACGGTTTGTGCTAGCTTCTTGAAACTTGACAAAATACTGTAGTTCTACGTTCTATCTCTAAGGTTTGTTTCCTCTTGATGTAGACTAATGCAGGGACTGGCGAATAACACTTTTATTGAAAGGGGTTGCCAAACTTCCCAAAACTAGAGTCTTCTGAAATCTCAACATATATTTTTTTATCCAATCTTCATGATACTTTCGAGTAATGATCAGTACACCAATCCCACTTGGATGCTCAATTTTCATTCTCCTACGTTGAAGCATTCGTTTGCAGTAACAGTTTGAATTTTTAGGTTTCATTCTGCTTTCTCCTATATTGACAAATGTAGTTCAAACTCTAAATCATACACGGTTTGGGCTAGCTTCTTGAAACTTGACACAGTAAAGTACTTCTACATTCTATCCCTAAGTTTTGTTTCCTCTTGATGTAGCCTTCAGCACAGACTGGCGAATAACACTTTCAATGAAAGGCGTTGTTAGGCTGCCAAAAAACTAGAGTCTCCTGAAATCTCAACACATATTTTTTTCCGACCTTAATGATACTTTCAAGTAATGAGCAGTACACCAATCAAACTTGGATGACCAATTTCGTTCTCCTAGGTTGATGCATTCGTTTGCAGTAACAGTTTGAATTTCTAGGTTTCACTCTGTTTTCTCCTATATTGACAGATGCAGCTAGAACTCTAAATCAAGCACGGTTTGTGCTAGCTTCTTGAAACTTGACACAATAAAGTAGTTCTACGTTCTATCTCTAAGGTTTGTTTCCTCTTGATGTAGCCTAATGCAGGGACTGGCGAATAACACTTATATTGAAAGGGGTTGCCAAACTTTCAAAAAACTAGAGTCTCCTGAAATCTCAACATATATTTTTTCATCCAATCTTCATGATACATTCAAGTAATGATCAGTACACCATTCCCACTTGGATGCCCAAGTTTTGTTCTTCTAGGTTGAAGCATTCGTTTGCAGGAACAGTTTGAATTTTTAGGTTTCACTCTGTTTTCTCCTATATTGACAGATGCAGTTAGAACTTTAAATCAAACACGGTTTGTGCTAGCTACTTGAAACATGACACAATAAAGTAGTTCTACGTTCTATCCCTAAGGTTTGTTTCCTCTTGATGTACCCTTAAGCAGAGACTGGCGAATAACACATTCAATGAAAGGCGTTGCTAGGCTGCCAAAAAACTACAATCTCCTGAAATCTCATCATATATTTTTTCTTCCGACCTTCATGATACTTTCAAGTAATGAGCAGTGCAAAAATCAAACTTGGATGCCCAAGTTTCATTCTCCTAGGTTGAAGCATTCGTTTGCAGGAACAGTTTGAATTTTTAGGTTTCACTCTGTTTTGTCCTATATTGACAGATGCAGTTCGAACTCTAAATCAAACACGGTTTGTGCTAGCTTCTTGAAACTTGACAAAATACTGTAGTTCTACGTTCTATCTCTAAGGTTTGTTTCCTCTTGATGTAGCCTAATGCAGTTACTGGTGAATAACACTTTTATTGAAAGGGGTTGCCAAACTTCCAAAAACTAGAGTCTTCTGAAATCTCAACGTATATTTTTGCATCCAATCTTCATGATACTTTCGAGTAATGATCAGTACACCAATCCCACTTGGATGCTCAAGTTTCATTCTCCTACGTTGAAGCATTCGTTTGCAGTAACAGTTTTAATTTTTAGGTTTCACTGTTTTCTTCTATATTGACAAATGTAGTTCAAACTCTAAATCATACACGCTTTGGGCTAGCTTCTTGAAACTTGACACAATAAAGTAGTTCTACATTCTATCCCTAAGGTTTGTTTCCTCTTGATGTAGCCTTCAGCACAGACTGGCGAATAACACTTTCAAGGAAAGGCGTTGTTAGGCTGCCAAAAAACTAGAGTCTCCTGAAATCTCAACACATATTTTTTTCTGACCTTAATGATACTTTCAAGTAATGAGCAGTACACCAATCAAACTTGGATGCCCAAGTTTCCTTCTCCTAGGTTGATGCATTCGTTTGCAGTTACAGTTTGAATTTCTAGGTTTCACTCTGTTTTCTCCTATATTGACAGATGCAGCTAGAACTCTAAATCAAACACGGTTTGTGCTAGCTTCTTGAAACTTGACACAATAAAGTAGTTCTACGTTCTATCTCTAAGGTTTGTTTCCTCTTGATGTAGCCTAATGCAGGGACTGGCGAATAACAATTATATTGAAAGGGGTTGCCAAACTTTGAAAAAACTAGAGTCTCCTGAAATCTCAACATATATTTTTTCATCCAATCTTCATGATACATTCAAGTAATGATCAGTACACCAATCCCACTTGGATGCTCAAGTTTCATTCTCCTACGTTGAAGCATTCGTTTGCAGTAACATTTTGAATTTTTAGGTTTCATTCTGCTTTCTCCTATATTGACAAATGTAGTTCAAACTCTAAATCATACACGCTTTGGGCTAGCTTCTTGAAACTTGACACAATAAAGTAGTTCTACATTCTATCCCTAAGGTTTGTTTCCTCTTGATGTAGCCTTCAGCACAGACTGGCGAATAACACTTTCAATGAAAGGCGTTGTTAGGCTGCCAAAAAACTAGAGTCTCCTGAAATCTCAACACATATTTTTTTCCGACCTTAATGATACTTTCAAGTAATGAGCAGTACACCAATCAAACTTGGATGCCCAAGTTTCGTTCTCCTAGGTTCATGCATTCGTTTGCACTAACAGTTTGAATTTCTAGGTTTCACTCTGTTTTCTCCTATATTGACAGATGCAGCTAGAACTCTAAATCAAACACGGTTTGTGCTAGCTTCTTGAAACTTGACACAATAAAGTAGTTCTACATTCTATCTCTAAGGTTTGTTTAATCCTGATGTAGCCTAATGCAGGGACTGGCGAATAACACTTATATTGAAAGTTATTGCCAAACTTTCAAAAAACTAGAGTCTCCTGAAATCTCAACATATATTTTTTCATCCAATCTTCATGATACATTCAAGTAATGATCAGTACACCATTCCCACTTGGATGCCCACGTTTTTGTTCTTCTAGGTAGAAGCATTCGTTTGCAGGAACAGTTTGAATTTTTAGGTTTCACTCTGTTTTCTCCTATGTTGACAGATGCAGTTAGAACCTTAAATCAAACACGGTTTGTGCTAGCTACTTGAAACATGACACAATAAAGTAGTTCTGCGTTCTATCCCTAAGGTTTGTTTCCTCTTGATGTAGCCTTAAGCAGAGACTGGCGAATAACACATTCAATGAAAGGCGTTGTTAAGCTGCCAAAAAACTACAGTCTCCTGAAATCTCATCATATATTTTTTCTTCCGACCTTCATCATACTTTCAAGTAATGAGCAGTGCACCAATCAAACTTGGATGCCCAAGTTTCGTTCTCCTAGGTTGAAGCATTCGTTTGCAGGAACAGTTTGAATTTTTAGGTTTCACTCTGTTTTGTCCTATATTGACAGATGCAGTTCGAACTCTAAATCAAACACGGTTTGTGCTAGCTTCTTGAAACTTGACAAAATACTGTAGTTCTACGTTCTATCTCTAAGGTTTGTTTCCTCTTGATGTAGCCTAATGCAGGGACTGGCGAATAACACGTTTATTGAAAGGGGTTGCCAAACTTCCCAAAACTAGAGTCTTCTGAAATCTCAACATATATTTTTTTATCCAATCTTCATGATACTTTCGAGTAATGATCAGTACACCAATCCCACTTGGATGCTCAAGTTTCATTCTCCTACGTTGAAGCATTCGTTTGCAGTAACAGTTTGAATTTTTAGGTTTCATTCTGCTTTCTCCTATATTGACAAATGTAGTTCAAACTCTAAATCATACACGGTTTGGGCTAGCTTCTTGAAACTTGACACAATAAAGTAGTTCTACATTCTATCCCTAAGGTTTGTTTCCTCTTGATGTAGCCTTCAGCACAGACTGGCGAATAACACTTTCAATGAAAGGCGTTGTTAGGCTGCCAAAAAACTAGAGTCTCCTGAAATCTCAACACATATTTTTTTCCGACCTTAATCATACTTTCAAGTAATGAGCAGTACACCAATCAATCTTGGATGCCCAAGTTTCGTTCTCCTAGGTTGATGCATTCGTTTGCAGTAACAGTTTGAATTTCTAGGTTTCACTCTGTTTTCTCCTATATTGACAGATGCAGCTAGAACTCTAAATCAAACACGGTTTGTGCTAGCTTCTTGAAACTTGACACAATAAAGTAGTTCTACGTTCTATCTCTAAGGTTTGTTTCCTCTTGATGTAGCCTAATGCAGGGACTGGCGAATAACACTTATATTGAAAGGGGTTGCCAAACTTTCAAAAAACTAGAGTCTCCTGAAATCTCAACATATATTTTTTCATCCAATCTTCATGATACCTTCAAGTAATGATCAGTACACCATTCCCACTTGGATGCCCAAGTTTTGTTCTTCTAGGTTGAAGCATTCGTTTGCAGGAACAGTTTGAAGTTTTAGGTTTCACTCTGTTTTCTCCTATGTTGACAGATGCAGTTAGAACTTTAAATCAAACACGGTTTGTGCTAGCTACTTGAAACATGACACAATAAAGAAGTTCTACGTTCTATCCCTAAGGTTTGTTTCCTCTTGATGTACCCCTTAAGCAGAGACTGGCGAAAAACACATTCAATGAAAGGCATTGTTAGGCTGCCAAAAAACTACAGTCTCCTGAAATCTCATCATATATTTTTTCTTCCGACCTTCATGATACTTTCAAGTAATGAGCAGTGCACCAATCAAACTTGGATGCCCAAGTTTCGTTCTCCTAGGTTGAAGCATTCGTTTGCAGGAACAGTTTGAATTTTTAGGTTTCACTCTGTTTTGTCCTATATTGACAGATGCAGTTCGAACTCTAAATCAAACACGGTTTGTGCTAGCTTCTTGAAACTTGACAAAATACTGTAGTTCTACGTTCTATCTCTAAGGTTTGTTTCCTCTTGATGTAGCCTAATGCAGGGACTGGCGAATAACACGTTTATTGAAAGGGGTTGCCAAACTTCCCAAAACTAGAGTCTTCTGAAATCTCAACATATATTTTTTTATCCAATCTTCATGATACTTTCGAGTAATGATCAGTACACCAATCCCACTTGGATGCTCAAGTTTCATTCTCCTACGTTGAAGCATTCGTTTGCAGTAACAGTTTGAATTTTTAGGTTTCATTCTGCTTTCTCCTATATTGACAAATGTAGTTCAAACTCTAAATCATACACGGTTTGGGCTAGCTTCTTGAAACTTGACACAATAAAGTAGTTCTACATTCTATCCCTAAGGTTTGTTTCCTCTTGATGTAGCCTTCAGCACAGACTGGCGAATAACACTTTCAATGAAAGGCGTTGTTAGGCTGCCAAAAAACTAGAGTCTCCTGAAATCTCAACACATATTTTTTTCCGACCTTAATCATACTTTCAAGTAATGAGCAGTACACCAATCAAACTTGGATGCCCAAGTTTCGTTCTCCTAGGTTGATGCATTCGTTTGCAGTAACAGTTTGAATTTCTAGGTTTCACTCTGTTTTCTCCTATATTGACAGATGCAGCTAGAACTCTAAATCAAACACGGTTTGTGCTAGCTTCTTGAAACTTGACACAATAAAGTAGTTCTACGTTCTATCTCTAAGGTTTGTTTCCTCTTGATGTAGCCTAATGCAGGGACTGGCGAATAACACTTATATTGAAAGGGGTTGCCAAACTTTCAAAAAACTAGAGTCTCCTGAAATCTCAACATATATTTTTTCATCCAATCTTCATGATACCTTCAAGTAATGATCAGTACACCATTCCCACTTGGATGCCCAAGTTTTGTTCTTCTAGGTTGAAGCATTCGTTTGCAGGAACAGTTTGAAGTTTTAGGTTTCACTCTGTTTTTCTCCTATGTTGACAGATGCAGTTAGAACTTTAAATCAAACACGGTTTGTGCTAGCTACTTGAAACATGACACAATAAAGAAGTTCTACGTTCTATCCCTAAGGTTTGTTTCCTCTTGATGTACCCTTAAGCAGAGACTGGCGAAAAACACATTCAATGAAAGGCATTGTTAGGCTGCCAAAAAACTACAGTCTCCTGAAATCTCATCATATGTTTTTTCTTCCGACCTTCATGATACTTTCAAGTAATGAGAAGTGCACCAATCAAACTTGGATGCCCAAGTTTTGTTCTCCTAGGTTGAAGCATTCGTTTGCAGGAACAGTTTGAATTTTTAGGTTTCATTCTGTTTTGTCCTATATTGACAGATGCAGTTCGAACTCTAAATCAAACACGGTTTGTGCTAGCTTCTTGAAACTTGACAAAATACTGTAGTTCTACGTTCTATCTCTAAGGTTTGTTTCCTCTTGATGTAGCCTAATGCAGGGACTGGCGAATAACACTTTTATTGAAAGGGTTGCCAAACTTCCCAAAACTAGAGTCTTCTGAAATCTCAACATATATTTTTTATCCAATCTTCATGATACATTCAAGTAATGATCAGTACACCAATCCCACTTGGATGCTCAAGTTTCATTCTCCTACGTTGAAGCATTCGTTTGCAGTAACAGTTTGAATTTTTAGGTTTCATTCTGCTTTCTCCTATATTGACAAATGTAGTTCAAACTCTAAATCATACACGCTTTGGGCTAGCTTCTTGAAAACTTGACACAGTAAAGTAGTTCTACATTCTATCCCTAAGGTTTGTTTCCTCTTGATGTAGCCTTCAGCACAGACTGGCGAATAACACTTTCAATGAAAGGCGTTGTTAGGCTGCCAAAAAACTAGAGTCTCCTGAAATCTCAACACATATTTTTTTCTGACCTTAATGATACTTTCTAGTAATGAGCAGTACACCAATCAAACTTGGATGCCCAAGTTTCGTTCTCCTAGGTTGATGCATTCGTTTGCAGTAACAGTTTGAATTTCTAGGTTTCACTCTGTTTTCTCCTATATTGACAGATGCAGCTAGAACTCTAAATCAAACACGGTTTGTGCTAGCTTCTTGAAACTTGACACAATAAAGTAGTTCTACATTCTATCTCTAAGGTTTGTTTCCTCTTGATGTAGCCTAATGCAGGGCCTGGCGAATAACACTTATATTGAAAGGGGTTGCCAAACTTTCAAAAAACTAGAGACTCCTGAAATCTCAACATATATTTTTTCATGCAATCTTCATGTACATTCAAGTAATGATCAGTACACCATTCCCACTTGGATGCCCAAGTTTTGTTCTTCTAGGTTGAAGCATTCGTTTGCAGGAACAGTTTGAAGTTTTAGGTTTCACTCTGTTTTCTCCTATATTGACAGATGCAGTTAGAACTTTAAATCAAACACGGTTTGTGCTAGCTACTTGAAACATGACACAATAAAGTAGTTCTACGTTCTATCCCTAAGGTTTGTTTCCTCTTGATGTACCCTTAAGCAGAGACTGGCGAAAAACACATTCAATGAAAGGCGTTGTTAGGCTGCCAAAAAACTACAGTCTCCTGAAATCTCATCATATATTTTTTCTTCCCACCTTCATGATACTTTCAAGTAATGAGCAGTGCACCAATCAAACTTGGATGCCCAAGTTTTGTTCTCCTAAGTTGAAGCATTCGTTTGCAGGAACAGTTTGAATTTTTAGGTTTCACTCTGTTTTGTCCTATATTGACAGATGCAGTTCGAACTCTAAATCAAACACGGTTTGTGCTAGCTTCTTGAAACTTGACAAAATACTGTAGTTCTACGTTCTATCTCTAAGGTTTGTTTGCTCTTGATGTAGCCTAATGCAGGGACTGGCGAATAACACTTTTATTGAAAGGGGTTGCCAAACTTCCCAAAACTAGAGTCTTCTGAAATCTCAACATATATTTTTTTATCCAATCTTCATGATACTTTCGAGTAATGATCAGTACACCAATCCCACTTGGATGCTCAAGTTTCATTCTCCTACGTTGAAGCATTCGTTTGCAGTAACAGTTTGAATTTTTAGGTTTCATTCTGCTTTCTCCTATATTGACAAATGTAGTTCAAACTCTAAATCATACACGGTTTGGGCTAGCTTCTTGAAACTTGACACAGTAAAGTAGTTCTACATTCTATCCCTAAGGTTTGTTTCCTCTTGATGTAGCCTTCAGCACAGACTGGCGAATAACACTTTCAATGAAAGGCGTTGTTAGGCTGCCAAAAAACTAGAGTCTCCTGAAATCTCAACACATATTTTTTTCTGACTTTAATGATACTTTCTAGTAATGAGCAGTACACCAATCAAACTTGGATGCCCAAGTTTCGTTCTCCTAGGTTGATGCATTCGTTTGCAGTAACAGTTTGAATTTCTAGGTTTCACTCTGTTTTCTCCTATATTGACAGATGCAGCTAGAACTCTAAATCAAACACGGTTTGTGCTAGCTTCTTGAAACTTGACACAATAAAGTAGTTCTACGTTCTATCTCTAAGGTTTGTTTCCTCTTGATGTAGCCTAATGCAGGGCCTGGCGAATAACACTTATATTGAAAGGGGTTGCCAAACTTTCAAAAAACTAGAGACTCCTGAAATCTCAACATATATTTTTTCATGCAATCTTCATGATACATTCAAGTAATGATCAGTACACCATTCCCACTTGGATGCCCAAGTTTTGTTCTTCTAGGTTGAAGCATTCGTTTGCAGGAACAGTTTGAATTTTTAGGTTTCACTCTGTTTTCTCCTATATTGACAGATGCAGTTAGAACTTTAAATCAAACACGGTTTGTGCTAGCTACTTGAAACATGACACAATAAAGTAGTTCTACGTTCTATCCCTAAGGTTTGTTTCCTCTTGATGTAGCCTTAAGCAGAGACTGGCGAATAACACATTCAATGAAAGGCGTTGTTAGGCTGCCAAAAAACTACAGTCTCCTGAAATCTCATCATATATTTTTTCTTCCGACCTTCATGATACTTTCAAGTAATGAGCAGTGCACCAATCAAACTTGGATGCCCAAGTTTCGTTCTCCTAGGTTGAAGCATTCGTTTGCAGGAACAGTTTGAATTTTTAGGTTTTCACTCTGTTTTGTCCTATATTGACAGATGCAGTTCGAACTCTAAATCAAACAGGGTTTGTGCTAGCTTCTTGAAACTTGACAAAATACTGTAGTTCCACGTTCTATCTCTAAGGTTTGTTTCCTCTTGATGTAGCCTAATGCAGGGACTGGCGAATAACACTTTTATTGAAAGGGGTTGCCAAACTTCCCAAAACTAGAGTCTTCTGAAATCTCAACATATATTTTTGCATCCAATCTTCATGATACTTCAAGTAATGATCAGTACACCAATCCCACTTGGATGCTCAAGTTTCATTCTCCTACGTTGAAGCATTCGTTTGCAGTAACAGTTTTAATTTTTAGGTTTCACTGTTTTCTTCTATATTGACAAATGTAGTTCAAACTCTAAATCATACACGGTTTGGGGTAGCTTCTTGAAACTTGACACAATAAAGTAGTTCTACATTCTATCCCTAAGGTTTGTTTCCTCTTGATGTAGCCTTCAGCACAGACTGGCGAATAACACTTTCAATGAAAAGCGTTGTTAGGCTGCCAAAAAACTAGGGTCTCCTGAAATCTCAACACATATTTTTTTCCGACCTTAATGATACTTTCAAGTAATGAGCAGTACACCAATCAAACTTGGATGCCCAAGTTTCGTTCTCCTAGGTTGATGCATTCGTTTGCAGTAACAGTTTGAATTTCTAGGTTTCACTCTGTTTTCTCCTATATTGACAGATGCAGCTAGAACTCTAAATCAAACACGGTTTGTGCTAGCTTCTTGAAACATGACACAATAAAGTAGTTCTACGTTCTATCTCTAAGGTTTGTTTCCTCTTGATGTAGCCTAATGCAGGGACTGGCGAATAACACTTATATTGAAAGGGGTTGCCAAACTTTCAAAAAACTAGAGTCTCCTGAAATCTCAACATATATTTTTTTCATCCAATCTTCATGATACATTCAAGTAATGATCAGTACACCATTCCCACTTGGATGCCCAAGTTTTGTTCTTCTAGGTTGAAGCATTCGTTTGCAGGAACAGTTTGAATTTTTAGGTTTCATTCTGCTTTCTCCTATATTGACAAATGTAGTTCAAACTCTAAATCATACACGGTTTGGGCTAGCTTCTTGAAACTTGACACAATAAAGTAGTTCTACATTCTATCCCTAAGGTTTGTTTCCTCTTGATGTGGCCTTCAGCACAGACTGGCGAATAACACTTTCAATGAAAGGCGTTGTTAGGCTGCCAAAAAACTAGAGTCTCCTGAAATCTCAACACATATTTTTTTCCGACCTTAATGATACTTTCAAGTAATGAGCAGTACACCAATCAAACTTGGATGCCCAAGTTTCGTTCTCCTAGGTTGATGCATTCGTTTGCAGTTACAGTTTGAATTTCTAGGTTTCACTCTGTTTTCTCCTATATGGACAGATGCAGCTAGAACTCTAAATCAAACACGGTTTGTGCTAGCTTCTTGAAACTTGACACAATAAAGTAGTTCTACGTTCTATCTCTAAGGTTTGTTTCCTCTTGATGTAGCCTAATGCAGGGCCTGGCGAATAACACTTATATTGAAAGGGGTTGCCAAACTTTCAAAAAACTAGAGTCTCCTGAAATCTCAACATATATTTTTTCATCCAATCTTCATGATACATTCAAGTAATGATCAGTACACCATTCCCACTTGGATGCCCAAGTTTTGTTCTTCTAGGTGGAAGCATTTGTTTGCAGGAACAGTTTGAATTTTTAGGTTTCACTCTGTTTTCTCCTATATTGACAGATGCAGTTAGAACTTTAAATCAAACACGGTTTGTGCTAGCTACTTGAAACATGACACAATAAAGTAGTTCTACGTTCTATCCCTAAGGTTTGTTTCCTCTTGATGTAGCCTTAAGCAGAGACTGGCGAATAACACATTCAATGAAAGGCGTTGTTAGGCTGCCAAAAAACTACAGTCTCCTGAAATCTCATCATATATTTTTTCTTCCGACCTTCATCATACTTTCAAGTAATGAGCAGTGCACCAATCAAACTTGGATGCCCAAGTTTCGTTCTCCTAGGTTGAAGCATTCGTTTGCAGGAACAGTTTGAATTTTTAGGTTTCACTCTGTTTTGTCCTATATTGACAGATGCAGTTCGAACTCTAAATCAAACACGGCTTGTGCTAGCTTCTTGAAACTTGACAAAATACTGTAGTTCTACGTTCTATCTCTAAGGTTTGTTTCCTCTTGATGTAGCCTAATGCAGGGACTGGCGAATAACACTTTTATTGAAAGGGGTTGCCAAACTTCCCAAAACTAGAGTCTTCTGAAATCTCAACATATATTTTTTTATCCAATCTTCATGATACTTTCGAGTAATGATCAGTACACCAATCCCACTTGGATGCTCAAGTTTCATTCTCCTACGTTGAAGCATTCGTTTGCAGTAACAGTTTGAATTTTTAGGTTTCATTCTGCTTTCTCCTATATTGACAAATGTAGTTCAAACTCTAAGTCATACACGGTTTTTGCTAGCTTCTTGAAACTTGACACAATAAAGTAGTTCTACATTCTATCCCTAAGGTTTGTTTCCTCTTGATGTAGCCTTCAGCACAGACTGGATAATAACACTTTCAATGAAAGGCGTTGTTAGGCTGCCAAAAAACTAGAGTCTCTTGAAATCTCAACACATATTTTTTTCCGACCTTAATGATACTTTCAAGTAATGAGCAGTACACCAATCAAACTTGGATGCCCAAGTTTCGTTCTCCTAGGTTGATGCATTCGTTTTTAGTAACAGTTTGAATTTCTAGGTTTCACTCTGTTTTCTCCTATATTGACAGATGCAGCTAGAACTCTAAATCAAACACGGTTTGTGCTAGCTTCTTGAAACTTGACACAATAAAGTAGTTCTACGTTCTATCTCTAAGGTTTGTTTCCTCTTGATGTAGCCTAATGCAGGGACTGGCGAATAACACTTATATTGAAAGGGGTTGCCAAACTTACAAAAATCTAGAGTCTCCTGAAATCTCAACATATATTTTTTCATCCAATCTTCATGATACATTCAAGTAATGATCAGTACACCATTCCCACTTGGATGCCCAAGTTTTGTTCTTCTAGGTTGAAGCATTCGTTTGCAGGAACAGTTTGAATTTTTAGGTTTCACTCTGTTTTCTCCTATATTGACAGATGCAGTTAGAACTTTAAATCAAACACGGTTTGTGCTAGCTACTTGAAACATGACACAATAAAGTAGTTCTACGTTCTATCCCTAAGGTTTGTTTCCTCTTGATGTAGCCTTAAGCAGAGACTGGCGAATAACACATTCAATGAAAGGCGTTGTTAGGCTGCCAAAAAACTACAGTCTCCTGAAATCTCATCATATATTTTTTCTTCCAACCTTCATGATACTTTCAAGTCATGAGCAGTGCACCAATCAAACTTGGATGCCCAAGTTTCGTTCTCCTAGGTTGAAGCATTCGTTTGCAGGAACAGTTTGAATTTTTAGGTTTCACTCTGTTTTGTCCTATATTGACAGATGCAGTTCGAACTCTAAATCAAACACGGTTTGTGCTAGCTTCTTGAAACTTGACACAATACTGTAGTTCTACCTTCTATCTGTAAGGTTTGTTTCCTCTTGATGTAGCCTAATGCAGGGAATGGCGAATAACACTTTTATTGAAAGGGGTTGCCAAACTTCTCAAACTAGATTCTTCTGAAATCTCAACATATATTTTTTTATCCAATCTTCATGATACTTTCGAGTAATGATCAGTACACCAATCCCACATGGATGCTCAAGTTTCCTTCTCCTACGTTGAAGCATTCGTTTGCAGTAACAGTTTGAATTTTTAGGTTTCATTCTGCTTTCTCTTATATTGACAAATGTAGTTCAAACTCTAAATCATACACGGTTTGGGCTAGCTTCTTGAAACTTGACACAATAAAGTAGTTCTACATTCTATCCCTAAGGTTTGTTTCCTCTTGATGTAGCCTTCAGCACAGACTGGCGAATAACACTTTCAATGAAAGGCGTTGTTAGGCTGCCAAAAAACTAGAGTCTCCTGAAATCTCAACACATATTTTTTTCCGACCTTAATGATACTTTCAAGTAATGAGCGGTACACCAATCAAACTTGGATGCCCAAGTTTCGTTCTCCTAGGTTGATGCATTCGTTTGCAGTAACAGTTTGAATTTTTAGGTTTCACTCTGTTTTGTCCTATATTGACAGATGCAGTTCGAACTCTAAATCAAACACGGTTTGTGCTAGCTTCTTGAAACTTGACAAAATACTGTAGTTCTACGTTCTATCTCTAAGGTTTGTTTCCTCTTGATGTAGCCTAATGCAGTTACTGGCGAATAACACTTTTATTGAAAGGGGTTGCCAAACTTCCAAAAACTAGAGTCTTCTGAAATCTCAACATATATTTTTTCATGCAATCTTCATGATACATTCAAGTAATGATCAGTACACCATTCCCACTTGGATGCCCAAGTTTTGTTCTTCTAGGTTGAAGCATTCGTTTGCAGGAACAGTTTGAAGTTTTAGGTTTCACTCTGTTTTCTCCTATATTGACAGATGCAGTTAGAACTTTAAATCAAACACGGTTTGTGCTAGCTACTTGAAACATGACACAATAAAGTAGTTCTACGTTCTATCCCTAAGGTTTGTTTCCTCTTGATGTACCCTTAAGCAGAGACTGGCGAAAAACACATTCAATGAAAGGCGTTGTTAGGCTGCCAAAAAACTACAGTCTCCTGAAATCTCATCATATATTTTTTCTTCCGACCTTCATGATACTTTCAAGTAATGAGCAGTGCACCAATCAAACTTGGATGCCCAAGTTTTGTTCTCCTAGGTTGAAGCATTCGTTTGCAGGAACAGTTTGAATTTCTAGGTTTCACTCTGTTTTCTCCTATATTGACAGATGCAGCTAGAACTCTAAATCAAACACGGTTTGTGCTAGCTTCTTGAAACTTGACACAATAAAGTAGTTCTACGTTCTATCTCTAAGGTTTGTTTCCTCTTGATGTAGCCTAATGCAGGGCCTGGCGAATAACACTTATATTGAAAGGGGTTGCCAAACTTTCAAAAAACTAGAGACTCCTGAAATCTCAACATATATTTTTTCATGCAATCTTCATGATACATTCAAGTAATGATCAGTACACGATTCCCACTTGGATGCCCAAGTTTTGTTCTTCTAGGTTGAAGCATTCGTTTGCAGGAACAGTTTGAATTTTTAGGTTTCACTCTGTTTTCTCCTATATTGACAGATGCAGTTAGAACTTTAAATCAAACACGGTTTGTGCTAGCTACTTGAAACATGACACAATAAAGTAGTTCTACGTTCTATCCCTAAGGTTTGTTTCCTCTTGATGTAGCCTTAAGCAGAGACTGGCGAATAACACATTCAATGAAAGGCGTTGTTAGGCTGCCAAAAAACTACAGTCTCCTGAAATCTCATCATATATTTTTTCTTCCGACCTTCATGATACTTTCAAGTAATGAGCAGTGCACCAATCAAACTTGGATGCCCAAGTTTCGTTCTCCTAGGTTGAAGCATTCGTTTGCAGGAACAGTTTGAATTTTTAGGTTTCACTCTGTTTTGTCCTATATTGACAGATGCAGTTCGAACTCTAAATCAAACAGGGTTTGTGCTAGCTTCTTGAAACTTGACAAAATACTGTAGTTCCACGTTCTATCTCTAAGGTTTGTTTCCTCTTGATGTAGCCTAATGCAGGGACTGGCGAATAACACTTTTATTGAAAGGGGTTGCCAAACTTCCCAAAACTAGAGTCTTCTGAAATCTCAACATATATTTTTGCATCCAATCTTCATGATACTTTCAAGTAATGATCAGTACACCAATCCCACTTGGATGCTCAAGTTTCATTCTCCTACGTTGAAGCATTCGTTTGCAGTAACAGTTTTAATTTTTAGGTTTCACTGTTTTCTTCTATATTGACAAATGTAGTTCAAACTCTAAATCATACACGGTTTGGGCTAGCTTCTTGAAACTTGACACAATAAAGTAGTTCTACATTCTATCCCTAAGGTTTGTTTCCTCTTGATGTAGCCTTCAGCACAGACTGGCGAATAACACTTTCAATGAAAAGCGTTGTTAGGCTGCCAAAAAACTAGGGTCTCCTGAAATCTCAACACATATTTTTTTCCGACCTTAATGATACTTTCAAGTAATGAGCAGTACACCAATCAAACTTGGATGCCCAAGTTTCGTTCTCCTAGGTTGATGCATTCGTTTGCAGTAACAGTTTGAATTTCTAGGTTTCACTCTGTTTTCTCCTATATTGACAGATGCAGCTAGAACTCTAAATCAAACACGGTTTGTGCTAGCTTCTTGAAACTTGACACAATAAAGTAGTTCTACGTTCTATCTCTAAGGTTTGTTTCCTCTTGATGTAGCCTAATGCAGGGACTGGCGAATAACACTTATATTGAAAGGGGTTGCCAAACTTTCAAAAAACTAGAGTCTCCTGAAATCTCAACATATATTTTTTCATCCAATCTTCATGATACATTCAAGTAATGATCAGTACACCATTCCCACGTGGATGCCCCAGTTTTGTTCTTCTAGGTTGAAGCATTTGTTTGCAGGAACAGTTTGAAGTTTTAGGTTTCACTCTGTTTTCTCCTATATTGACAGATGCAGTTAGAACTTTAAATCAAACACGGTTTGTGCTAGCTACTTGAAACCTGACACAATAAAGTAGTTCTACGTTCTATCCTTAAGGTTTGTTTCCTCTTGATGTACCCTTAAGCAGAGACTGGCGAATAACACATTCAATGAAAGGCGTGGTTAGGCTGCCAAAAAACTACAGTCTCCTGAAATCTCATCATATATTTTTTCTTCCGACCTTCATGATACTTTCAAGTAATGAGCAGTGCACCAATTAAACTTGGATGCCCAAGTTTCGTTCTCCTAGGTTGAAGCATTCGTTTGCAGGAACAGTTTGAATTTTTAGGTTTCACTCTGTTTTGTCCTATATTGACAGATGCAGTTCGAACTCTAAATCAAACACGGCTTGTGCTAGCTTCTTGAAACTTGACAAAATACTGTAGTTCTACGTTCTATCTCTAAGGTTTGTTTCCTCTTGATGTAGCCTAATGCAGGGACTGGCGAATAACACTTTTATTGAAAGGGGTTGCCAAACTTCCAAAAACTAGAGTCTTCTGAAATCTCAACATATATTTTTGCATCCAATCTTCATGATACTTTCGAGTAATGATCAGTACACCAATCCCACTTGGATGCTCAAGTTTCATTCTCCTACGTTGAAGCATTCGTTTGCAGTAACAGTTTGAATTTTTAGGTTTCATTCTGCTTTCTCCTATATTGACAAATGTAGTTCAAACTCTAAGTCATACACGGTTTGGGCTAGCTTCTTGAAACTTGACACAATAAAGTAGTTCTACATTCTATCCCTAAGGTTTGTTTCCTCTTGATGTAGCCTTCAGCACAGACTGGATAATAACACTTTCAATGAAAGGCGTTGTTAGGCTGCCAAAAAACTAGAGTCTCTTGAAATCTCAACACATATTTTTTTCCGACCTTAATGATACTTTCAAGTAATGAGCAGTACACCAATCAAACTTGGATGCCCAAGTTTCGTTCTCCTAGGTTGATGCATTCGTTTTTAGTAACAGTTTGAATTTCTAGGTTTCACTCTGTTTTCTCCTATATTGACAGATGCAGCTAGAACTCTAAATCAAACACGGTTTGTGCTAGCTTCTTGAAACTTGACACAATAAAGTAGTTCTACGTTCTATCTCTAAGGTTTGTTTCCTCTTGATGTAGCCTAATGCAGGGACTGGCGAATAACACTTATATTGAAAGGGGTTGCCAAACTTACAAAAATCTAGAGTCTCCTGAAATCTCAACATATATTTTTTCATCCAATCTTCATGATACATTCAAGTAATGATCAGTACACCATTCCCACTTGGATGCCCAAGTTTTGTTCTTCTAGGTTGAAGCATTCGTTTGCAGGAACAGTTTGAATTTTTAGGTTTCACTCTGTTTTCTCCTATATTGACAGATGCAGTTAGAACTTTAAATCAAACACGGTTTGTGCTAGCTACTTGAAACATGACACAATAAAGTAGTTCTACGTTCTATCCCTAAGGTTTGTTTCCTCTTGATGTACCCTTAAGCAGAGACTGGCGAATAACACATTCAATGAAAGGCGTTGTTAGGCTGCCAAAAAACTACAGTCTCCTGAAATCTCATCATATATTTTTTCTTCCAACCTTCATGATACTTTCAAGTAATGAGCAGTGCACCAATCAAACTTGGATGCCCAAGTTTCGTTCTCCTAGGTTGAAGCATTCGTTTGCAGGAACAGTTTGAATTTTTAGGTTTCACTCTGTTTTGTCCTATATTGACAGATGCAGTTCGAACTCTAAATCAAACACGGTTTGTGCTAGCTTCTTGAAACTTGACACAATACTGTAGTTCTACCTTCTATCTGTAAGGTTTGTTTCCTCTTGATGTAGCCTAATGCAGGGAATGGCGAATAACACTTTTATTGAAAGGGGTTGCCAAACTTCTCAAACTAGAGTCTTCTGAAATCTCAACATATATTTTTTTATCCAATCTTCATGATACTTTCGAGTAATGATCAGTACACCAATCCCACATGGATGCTCAAGTTTCCTTCTCCTACGTTGAAGCATTCGTTTGCAGTAACAGTTTGAATTTTTAGGTTTCATTCTGCTTTCTCTTATATTGACAAATGTAGTTCAAACTCTAAATCATACACGGTTTGGGCTAGCTTCTTGAAACTTGACACAATATAGTAGTTCTACATTCTATCCCTAAGGTTTGTTTCCTCTTGATGTAGCCTTCAGCACAGACTGGCGAATAACACTTTCAATGAAAGGCGTTGTTAGGCTGCCAAAAAACTAGAGTCTCCTGAAATCTCAACACATATTTTTTTCCGACCTTAATGATACTTTCAAGTAATGAGCGGTACACCAATCAAACTTGGATGCCCAAGTTTCGTTCTCCTAGGTTGATGCATTCGTTTGCAGTAACAGTTTGAATTTTTAGGTTTCACTCTGTTTTGTCCTATATTGACAGATGCAGTTCGAACTCTAAATCAAACACGGTTTGTGCTAGCTTCTTGAAACTTGACAAAATACTGTAGTTCTACGTTCTATCTCTAAGGTTTGTTTCCTCTTGATGTAGCCTAATGCAGTTACTGGCGAATAACACTTTTATTGAAAGGGGTTGCCAAACTTCCAAAAACTAGAGTCTTCTGAAATCTCAACATATATTTTTGCATCCAATCTTCATGATACTTTCAAGTAATGATCAGTACACCAATCCCACTTGGATGCTCAAGTTTCATTCTCCTACGTTGAAGCATTCGTTTGCAGTAACAGTTTTAATTTTTAGGTTTCACTGTTTTCTTCTATATTGACAAATGTAGTTCAAACTCTAAATCATACACGGTTTGGGCTAGCTTCTTGAAACTTGACACAATAAAGTAGTTCTACATTCTATCCCTAAGTTTTGTTTCCTCTTGATGTAGCCTTCAGCACAGACTGGCGAATAACACTTTCAATGAAAGGCGTTGTTAGGCTGCCAAAAAACTAGAGTCTCCTGAAATCTCAACACATATTTTTTTACGAACTTAATGATACTTTCAAGTAATGAGCAGTACACCAATCAAACTTGGATGCCCAAGTTTCGTTCTCCTAGGTTGATGCATTTGTTTGCAGTAACAGTTTGAATTTCTAGGTTTCACTCTGTTTTCTCCTATATTGACAGATGCAGCTAGAACTCTAAATCAAACACGGTTTGTGCTAGCTTCTTGAAACTTGACACAATAAAGTAGTTCTACGTTCTATCTCTAAGGTTTGTTTCCTCTTGATGTAGCCTAATGCAGGGACTGGCGAATAACACTTATATTGAAAGGGGTTGCCAAACTTTCAAAAAACTAGAGTCTCATGAAATCTCAACATTTATTTTTTCATCCAATCTTCATGATACATTCAAGTAATGATCAGTACACCATTCCCACTTGGATGCCCAAGTTTTGTTCTTCTAGGTTGAAGCATTCGTTTGCAGGAACAGTTTGAATTTTTAGGTATCTCTCTGTTTTCTCCTATATTGACAGATGCAGTTAGAACTTTAAATCAAACACGGTTTGTGCTATCTACTTGAAACATGACACAATAAAGTAGTTCTACGTTCTATCCCTAAGGTTTGTTTCCTCTTGATGTACCCTAAAGCAGAGACTGGCGAATAACACATTCAATGAAAGGCATTGTTAGGCTGCCAAAAAACTACAGTCTCCTGAAGTCTCATCATATATTTTTTCTTCCGACCTTCATGATACTTTCAAGTAATGAGCTGTGCACCAATCAAACTTGGATGCCCATGTTTCGTTCTCCTAGGTTGAAGAATTCGTTTGCAAGAACACTTTGAATTTTTAGGTTTCACTCTGTTTTGTCCTATATTGACAGATGCAGTTCGAACTCTAAATCAAACACGGTTTGGGCTAGCTTCATGTAACTTGACAAAATACTATAGTTCTACGTTCTATCTCTAAGGTTTGTTTCCTCTTGATGTAGCCTAATGCAGGGACTGGCGAATAACACTTTTATTGAAAGGGGTTGCCAAACTTCCAAAAACTAGAGTCTTCTGAAATCTCAACATATATTTTTTCATCCAATCTTCATGATACTTTCAAGTAATGATCAGTACACCAATCCCACTTGGATGCTCAAGTTTCATTCTCCTACATTGAAGCATTCGTTTGCAGGAACAGTTTGAATTTTTAGGTTTCACTGTTTTCTTCTATATTGACAAATGTAGTTCAAACTCTAAATCATACACGGTTTGGGCTAGCTTCTTGAAACTTGACACAATAAAGTAGTTCTACATTCTATCCCTAAGGTTTGTTTCCTCTTGATGTAGCCTTCAGCACAGACTGGCGAATAACACTTTCAATGAAAGGCATTGTTAGGCTGCCAAAAAACTATAGTCTCCTGAAATGTCAACTCATATTTTTTTCCGACCTTAATGATACTTTCAAGTAATGAGCAGTACACCAGTCCCACTTGGATGCTCAAGTTTCATTCTCCTATGTTGAAGCATTCGTTTGCAGTAACAGTTTTAATTTTTAGGTTTCACTGTTTTCTTCTATATTGACAAATGTAGTTCAAACTCTAAATCATACACGGTTTGGGCTAGCTTCTTGAAACTTGACACAATAAAGTAGTTCTACATTCTATCCCTAAGGTTTGTTTCCTCTTGATGTAGCCTTCAGCACAGACTGGCGAAAAACACTTTCAATGAAAGGCGTTGTTAGGCTGCCAAAAAACTACAGTCTCCTGAAATCTCAACACATATTTTTTTCCGACCTTAATGATACTTTCAAGTAATGAGCAGTACACCAATCAAACTTGGATGCCCAAATTTCGTTCTCCTAGGTTGATGCATTCGTTTGCAGTTACAGTTTGAATTTCTAGGTTTCACTCTGTTTTCTCCTATATTGACAGATGCAGCTAGAACTCTAAATCAAACACGGTTTGTGCTAGCTTCTTGAAACATGACACAATAAAGTAGTTCTACGTTCTATCTCTAAGGTTTGTTTCCTCTTGATGTAGCCTAATGCAGGGACTGGCGAATAACACTTATATTGAAATGGGTTGCCAAACTTTCAAAAAACTAGAGTCTCCTGAAATCTCAACATATATTTTTTCATCCAATCTTCATGATACATTCAAGTAATGATCAGTACACCATTCCCACTTGGATGCCCAAGTTTTGTTCTTCTAGGTTGAAGCATTCGTTTGCAGGAACAGTTTGAATTTTTAGGTTTCATTCTGCTTTCTCCTATATTGACAAATGTAGTTCAAACTCTAAATCATACACGGTTTGGGCTAGCTTCTTGAAACTTGACACAATAAAGTAGTTCTACATTCTATCCCTAAGGTTTGTTTCCTCTTGATGTAGCCTTCAGCACAGACTGGCGAATAACACTTTCAATGAAAGGCGTTGTTAGGCTGCCAAAAAACTAGAGTCTCCTGAAATCTCAACACATATTTTTTTCCGACCTTAATGATACTTTCAAGTAATGAGCAGTACACCAATCAAACTTGGATGCCCAAGTTTCGTTCTCCTAGGTTGAAGCATTCGTTTGCAGGAACAGTTTGAATTTTTAGGTTTCACTCTGTTTTGTCCTATATTGACAGATGCAGTTCGAACTCTAAATCAAACAGGGTTTGTGCTAGCTTCTTGAAACTTGACAAAATACTGTAGTTCCACGTTCTATCTCTAAGGTTTGTTTCCTCTTGATGTAGCCTAATGCAGGGACTGGCGAATAACACTTTTATTGAAAGGGGTTGCCAAACTTCCCAAAACTAGAGTCTTCTGAAATCTCAACATATATTTTTGCATCCAATCTTCATGATACTTTCAAGTAATGATCAGTACACCAATCCCACTTGGATGCTCAAGTTTCATTCTCCTACGTTGAAGCATTCGTTTGCAGTAACAGTTTTAATTTTTAGGTTTCACTGTTTTCTTCTATATTGACAAATGTAGTTCAAACTCTAAATCATACACGGTTTGGGCTAGCTTCTTGAAACTTGACACAATAAAGTAGTTCTACATTCTATCCCTAAGGTTTGTTTCCTCTTGATGTAGCCTTCAGCACAGACTGGCGAATAACACTTTCAATGAAAAGCGTTGTTAGGCTGCCAAAAAACTAGGGTCTCCTGAAATCTCAACACATATTTTTTTCCGACCTTAATGATACTTTCAAGTAATGAGCAGTACACCAATCAAACTTGGATGCCCAAGTTTCGTTCTCCTAGGTTGATGCATTCGTTTGCAGTAACAGTTTGAATTTCTAGGTTTCACTCTGTTTTCTCCTATATTGACAGATGCAGCTAGAACTCTAAATCAAACACGGTTTGTGCTAGCTTCTTGAAACTTGACACAATAAAGTAGTTCTACGTTCTATCTCTAAGGTTTGTTTCCTCTTGATGTAGCCTAATGCAGGGACTGGCGAATAACACTTATATTGAAAGGGGTTGCCAAACTTTCAAAAAACTAGAGTCTCCTGAAATCTCAACATATATTTTTTCATCCAATCTTCATGATACATTCAAGTAATGATCAGTACACCATTCCCACGTGGATGCCCCAGTTTTGTTCTTCTAGGTTGAAGCATTTGTTTGCAGGAACAGTTTGAAATTTTAGGTTTCACTCTGTTTTCTCCTATATTGACAGATGCAGTTAGAACTTTAAATCAAACACGGTTTGTGCTAGCTACTTGAAACCTGACACAATAAAGTAGTTCTACGTTCTATCCTTAAGGTTTGTTTCCTCTTGATGTACCCTTAAGCAGAGACTGGCGAATAACACATTCAATGAAAGGCGTTGTTAGGCTGCCAAAAAACTACAGTCTCCTGAAATCTCATCATATATTTTTTCTTCCGACCTTCATGATACTTTCAAGTAATGAGCAGTGCACCAATTAAACTTGGATGCCCAAGTTTCGTTCTCCTAGGTTGAAGCATTCGTTTGCAGGAACAGTTTGAATTTTTAGGTTTCACTCTGTTTTGTCCTATATTGACAGATGCAGTTCGAACTCTAAATCAAACACGGCTTGTGCTAGCTTCTTGAAACTTGACAAAATACTGTAGTTCTACGTTCTATCTCTAAGGTTTGTTTCCTCTTGATGTAGCCTAATGCAGGGACTGGCGAATAACACTTTTATTGAAAGGGGTTGCCAAACTTCCAAAAACTAGAGTCTTCTGAAATCTCAACATATATTTTTGCATCCAATCTTCATGATACTTTCGAGTAATGATCAGTACACCAATCCCACTTGGATGCTCAAGTTTCATTCTCCTACGTTGAAGCATTCGTTTGCAGTAACAGTTTGAATTTTTAGGTTTCATTCTGCTTTCTCCTATATTGACAAATGTAGTTCAAACTCTAAGTCATACACGGTTTGGGCTAGCTTCTTGAAACTTGACACAATAAAGTAGTTCTACATTCTATCCCTAAGGTTTGTTTCCTCTTGATGTAGCCTTCAGCACAGACTGGATAATAACACTTTCAATGAAAGGCGTTGTTAGGCTGCCAAAAAACTAGAGTCTCTTGAAATCTCAACACATATTTTTTTCCGACCTTAATGATACTTTCAAGTAATGAGCAGTACACCAATCAAACTTGGATGCCCAAGTTTCGTTCTCCTAGGTTGATGCATTCGTTTTTAGTAACAGTTTGAATTTCTAGGTTTCACTCTGTTTTCTCCTATATGGACAGATGCAGCTAGAACTCTAAATCAAACACGGTTTGTGCTAGCTTCTTGAAACTTGACACAATAAAGTAGTTCTACGTTCTATCTCTAAGGTTTGTTTCCTCTTGATGTAGCCTAATGCAGGGACTGGCGAATAACACTTATATTGAAAGGGGTTGCCAAACTTACAAAAATCTAGAGTCTCCTGAAATCTCAACATATATTTTTTCATCCAATCTTCATGATACATTCAAGTAATGATCAGTACACCATTCCCACTTGGATGCCCAAGTTTTGTTCTTCTAGGTTGAAGCATTCGTTTGCAGGAACAGTTTGAATTTTTAGGTTTCACTCTGTTTTCTCCTATATTGACAGATGCAGTTAGAACTTTAAATCAAACACGGTTTGTGCTAGCTACTTGAAACATGACACAATAAAGTAGTTCTACGTTCTATCCCTAAGGTTTGTTTCCTCTTGATGTAGCCTTAAGCAGAGACTGGCGAATAACACATTCAATGAAAGGCGTTGTTAGGCTGCCAAAAAACTACAGTCTCCTGAAATCTCATCATATATTTTTTCTTCCAACCTTCATGATACTTTCAAGTAATGAGCAGTGCACCAATCAAACTTGGATGCCCAAGTTTCGTTCTCCTAGGTTGAAGCATTCGTTTGCAGGAACAGTTTGAATTTTTAGGTTTCACTCTGTTTTGTCCTATATTGACAGATGCAGTTCGAACTCTAAATCAAACACGGTTTGTGCTAGCTTCTTGAAACTTGACACAATACTGTAGTTCTACCTTCTATCTGTAAGGTTTGTTTCCTCTTGATGTAGCCTAATGCAGGGAATGGCGAATAACACTTTTATTGAAAGGGGTTGCCAAACTTCTCAAACTAGAGTCTTCTGAAATCTCAACATATATTTTTTTATCCAATCTTCATGATACTTTCGAGTAATGATCAGTACACCAATCCCACATGGATGCTCAAGTTTCCTTCTCCTACGTTGAAGCATTCGTTTGCAGTAACAGTTTGAATTTTTAGGTTTCATTCTGCTTTCTCTTATATTGACAAATGTAGTTCAAACTCTAAATCATACACGGTTTGGGCTAGCTTCTTGAAACTTGACACAATATAGTAGTTCTACATTCTATCCCTAAGGTTTGTTTCCTCTTGATGTAGCCTTCAGCACAGACTGGCGAATAACACTTTCAATGAAAGGCGTTGTTAGGCTGCCAAAAAACTAGAGTCTCCTGAAATCTCAACACATATTTTTTTCCGACCTTAATGATACTTTCAAGTAATGAGCGGTACACCAATCAAACTTGGATGCCCAAGTTTCGTTCTCCTAGGTTGATGCATTCGTTTGCAGTAACAGTTTGAATTTTTAGGTTTCACTCTGTTTTGTCCTATATTGACAGATGCAGTTCGAACTCTAAATCAAACACGGTTTGTGCTAGCTTCTTGAAACTTGACAAAATACTGTAGTTCTACGTTCTATCTCTAAGGTTTGTTTCCTCTTGATGTAGCCTAATGCAGTTACTGGCGAATAACACTTTTATTGAAAGGGGTTGCCAAACTTCCAAAAACTAGAGTCTTCTGAAATCTCAACATATATTTTTGCATCCAATCTTCATGATACTTTCAAGTAATGATCAGTACACCAATCCCACTTGGATGCTCAAGTTTCATTCTCCTACGTTGAAGCATTCGTTTGCAGTAACAGTTTTAATTTTTAGGTTTCACTGTTTTCTTCTATATTGACAAATGTAGTTCAAACTCTAAATCATACACGGTTTGGGCTAGCTTCTTGAAACTTGACACAATAAAGTAGTTCTACATTCTATCCCTAAGTTTTGTTTCCTCTTGATGTAGCCTTCAGCACAGACTGGCGAATAACACTTTCAATGAAAGGCGTTGTTAGGCTGCCAAAAAACTAGAGTCTCCTGAAATCTCAACACATATTTTTTTACGAACTTAATGATACTTTCAAGTAATGAGCAGTACACCAATCAAACTTGGATGCCCAAGTTTCGTTCTCCTAGGTTGATGCATTTGTTTGCAGTAACAGTTTGAATTTCTAGGTTTCACTCTGTTTTCTCCTATATTGACAGATGCAGCTAGAACTCTAAATCAAACACGGTTTGTGCTAGCTTCTTGAAACTTGACACAATAAAGTAGTTCTACGTTCTATCTCTAAGGTTTGTTTCCTCTTGATGTAGCCTAATGCAGGGACTGGCGAATAACACTTATATTGAAAGGGGTTGCCAAACTTTCAAAAAACTAGAGTCTCATGAAATCTCAACATTTATTTTTTCATCCAATCTTCATGATACATTCAAGTAATGATCAGTACACCATTCCCACTTGGATGCCCAAGTTTTGTTCTTCTAGGTTGAAGCATTCGTTTGCAGGAACAGTTTGAATTTTTAGGTATCTCTCTGTTTTCTCCTATATTGACAGATGCAGTTAGAACTTTAAATCAAACACGGTTTGTGCTATCTACTTGAAACATGACACAATAAAGTAGTTCTACGTTCTATCCCTAAGGTTTGTTTCCTCTTGATGTACCCTAAAGCAGAGACTGGCGAATAACACATTCAATGAAAGGCATTGTTAGGCTGCCAAAAAACTACAGTCTCCTGAAGTCTCATCATATATTTTTTCTTCCGACCTTCATGATACTTTCAAGTAATGAGCTGTGCACCAATCAAACTTGGATGCCCATGTTTCGTTCTCCTAGGTTGAAGAATTCGTTTGCAAGAACACTTTGAATTTTTAGGTTTCACTCTGTTTTGTCCTATATTGACAGATGCAGTTCGAACTCTAAATCAAACACGGTTTGGGCTAGCTTCATGTAACTTGACAAAATACTATAGTTCTACGTTCTATCTCTAAGGTTTGTTTCCTCTTGATGTAGCCTAATGCAGGGACTGGCGAATAACACTTTTATTGAAAGGGGTTGCCAAACTTCCAAAAACTAGAGTCTTCTGAAATCTCAACATATATTTTTTCATCCAATCTTCATGATACTTTCAAGTAATGATCAGTACACCAATCCCACTTGGATGCTCAAGTTTCATTCTCCTACATTGAAGCATTCGTTTGCAGGAACAGTTTGAATTTTTAGGTTTCACTGTTTTCTTCTATATTGACAAATGTAGTTCAAACTCTAAATCATACACGGTTTGGGCTAGCTTCTTGAAACTTGACACAATAAAGTAGTTCTACATTCTATCCCTAAGGTTTGTTTCCTCTTGATGTAGCCTTCAGCACAGACTGGCGAATAACACTTTCAATGAAAGGCATTGTTAGGCTGCCAAAAAACTATAGTCTCCTGAAATGTCAACTCATATTTTTTTCCGACCTTAATGATACTTTCAAGTAATGAGCAGTACACCAGTCCCACTTGGATGCTCAAGTTTCATTCTCCTATGTTGAAGCATTCGTTTGCAGTAACAGTTTTAATTTTTAGGTTTCACTGTTTTCTTCTATATTGACAAATGTAGTTCAAACTCTAAATCATACACGGTTTGGGCTAGCTTCTTGAAACTTGACACAATAAAGTAGTTCTACATTCTATCCCTAAGGTTTGTTTCCTCTTGATGTAGCCTTCAGCACAGACTGGCGAAAAACACTTTCAAGGAAAGGCGTTGTTAGGCTGCCAAAAAACTAGAGTCTCCTGAAATCTCAACACATATTTTTTTCCGACCTTAATGATACTTTCAAGTAATGAGCAGTACACCAATCAAACTTGGATGCCCAAGTTTCGTTCTCCTAGGTTGATGCATTCGTTTGCAGTTACAGTTTGAATTTCTAGGTTTCACTCTGTTTTCTCCTATATTGACAGATGCAGCTAGAACTCTAAATCAAACACGGTTTGTGCTAGCTTCTTGAAACATGACACAATAAAGTAGTTCTACGTTCTATCTCTAAGGTTTGTTTCCTCTTGATGTAGCCTAATGCAGGGACTGGCGAATAACACTTATATTGAAATGGGTTGCCAAACTTTCAAAAAACTAGAGTCTCCTGAAATCTCAACATATATTTTTTCATCCAATCTTCATGATACATTCAAGTAATGATCAGTACACCATTCCCACTTGGATGCCCAAGTTTTGTTCTTCTAGGTTGAAGCATTCGTTTGCAGGAACAGTTTGAATTTTTAGGTTTCATTCTGCTTTCTCCTATATTGACAAATGTAGTTCAAACTCTAAATCATACACGGTTTGGGCTAGCTTCTTGAAACTTGACACAATAAAGTAGTTCTACATTCTATCCCTAAGGTTTGTTTCCTCTTGATGTAGCCTTCAGCACAGACTGGCGAATAACACTTTCAATGAAAGGCGTTGTTAGGCTGCCAAAAAACTAGAGTCTCCTGAAATCTCAACACATATTTTTTTCCGACCTTAATGATACTTTCAAGTAATGAGCAGTACACCAATCAAACTTGGATGCCCAAGTTTCGTTCTCCTAGGTTGATGCATTCGTTTGCAGTTACAGTTTGAATTTCTAGGTTTCACTCTGTTTTCTCCTATATGGACAGATGCAGCTAGAACTCTAAATCAAACACGGTTTGTGCTAGCTTCTTGAAACTTGACACAATAAAGTAGTTCTACGTTCTATCTCTAAGGTTTGTTTCCTCTTGATGTAGCCTAATGCAGGGACTGGCGAATAACACTTATATTGAAAGGGGTTGCCAAACTTTCAAAAAACTAGAGTCTCCTGAAATCTCAACATATATTTTTTCATCCAATCTTCATGATACATTCAAGTAATGATCAGTACACCATTCCCACTTGGATGCCCAAGTTTTGTTCTTCTAGGTGGAAGCGTTTGTTTGCAGGAACAGTTTGAATTTTTAGGTTTCACTCTGTTTTCTCCTATATTGACAGATGCAGTTAGAACTTTAAATCAAACACGGTTTGTGCTAGCTACTTGAAACATGACACAATAAAGTAGTTCTACGTTCTATCCCTAAGGTTTGTTTCCTCTTGATGTAGCCTTAAGCAGAGACTGGCGAATAACACATTCAATGAAAGGCGTTGTTAGGCTGCCAAAAAACTACAGTCTCCTGAAATCTCATCATATATTTTTTCTTCCGACCTTCATCATACTTTCAAGTAATGAGCAGTGCACCAATCAAACTTGGATGCCCAAGTTTCGTTCTCCTAGGTTGAAGCATTCGTTTGCAGGAACAGTTTGAATTTTTAGGTTTCACTCTGTTTTGTCCTATATTGACAGATGCAGTTCGAACTCTAAATCAAACACGGTTTGTGCTAGCTTCTTGAAACTTGACAAAATACTGTAGTTCTACGTTCTATCTCTAAGGTTTGTTTCCTCTTGATGTAGACTAATGCAGTTACTGGCGAATAACACTTTTATTGAAAGGGGTTGCCAAACTTCCAAAAACTAGAGTCTTCTGAAATCTCAACATATATTTTTGCATCCAATCTTCATGATACTTTCAAGTAATGATCAGTACACCAATCCCACTTGGATGCTCAAGTTTCATTCTCCTACGTTGAAGCATTCGTTTGCAGTAACAGTTTTAATTTTTAGGTTTCACTGTTTTCTTCTATATTGACAAATGTAGTTCAAACTCTAAATCATACACGGTTTGGGCTAGCTTCTTGAAACTTGACACAATAAAGTAGTTCTACATTCTATCCCTAAGGTTTGTTTCCTCTTGATGTAGCCTTCAGCACAGACTGGCGAATAACACTTTCAATGAAAGGCGTTGTTAGGCTGCCAAAAAACTAGAGTCTCCTGAAATCTCAACACATATTTTTTTCCGACCTTAATGATACTTTCAAGTAATGAGCAGTACACCAATCAAACTTGGATGCCCAAGTTTCGTTCTCCTAGGTTGATGCATTCGTTTGCAGTTACAGTTTGAATTTCTAGGTTTCACTCTGTTTTCTCCTATATGGACAGATGCAGCTAGAACTCTAAATCAAACACGGTTTGTGCTAGCTACTTGAATCATGACACAATAAAGTAGTTCTACGTTCTATCCCTGAGGTTTGTTTCCTCTTGATGTAGCCTTAAGCAGAGACTGGCGAATAACACATTCAATGAAAGGCGTTGTTAGGCTGCCAAAAAACTACAGTCTCCTGAAATCGCATCATATATTTTTTCTTCCGACCTTCATGATACTTTCAAGTAATAAGCAGTGCCCCAATCAAACTTGGATGCCCAAGTTTCGTTCTCCTAGGTTGAAGCATTCGTTTGCAGGAACAGTTTGAATTTTTAGGTTTCACTCTGTTTTGTCCTATATAGACAGATGCAGTTCGAACTCTAAATCAAACACGGTTTGTGCTAGCTTCTTGAAACTTGACAAAATACTGTAGTTCTACGTTCTATCTCTAAGGTTTGTTTCCTCTTGATGTAGCCTAATGCAGGGACAGGCGAATAACACTTTTATTGAAAGGGGTTGCCAAACTTCCCAAAACTAGAGTCTTCTAAAATCTCAACATATATTTTTTTATCCAATCTTCATGATACTTTCGAGTAATGATCAGTACACCAATCCCACTTGGATGCTCAAGTTTCATTCTCCTACGTTGAAGCATTCGTTTGCAGTAACAGTTTTAATTTTTAGGTTTCATTCTGCTTTCTCCTATATTGACAAATGTAGTTCAAACTCTAAATCATACACGGTTTGGGCTACCTTCTTGAAACTTGAAACAATAAAGTAGTTCTACATTCTATCCCTAAGGTTTGTTTCCTCTTGATGTAGCCTTCAGCACAGACTGGCGAATAACACTTTCAATGAAAGGCGTTGTTAGGCTGCCAAAACTAGAGTCTCCTGAAATCTCAACACATATTTTTTTCCGACCATAATGAAACTTTCAAGTAATGAGCAGTACACCAATCAAACTTGGATGCCCAAGTTTCGTTCTCCTAGGTTGATGCATTAGTTTGCAGTTACAGTTTGAATTTCTAGGTTTCACTCTGTTTTCTCCTATATGGACAGATGCAGCTAGAACTCTAAATCAAACACGGTTTGTGCTAGCTTCTTGAAACTTGACACAATAAAGTAGTTCTACGTTCTATCTCTAAGGTTTGTTTCCTCTTGATGTAGCCTAATGCAGGGACTGGCGAATAACACTTATATTGAAAGGGGTTGCCAAAATTTCAAAAAACTAGAGTCTCCTGAAATCTCAACATATATTTTTTCATCCAATCTTCATGATACATTCAAGTAATGATCAGTACACCATTCCCAATTGGATGCCCAAGTTTTGTTCTTCTAGGTTGAAGCATTCGTTTGCAGGAACAGTTTGAATTTTTAGGTTTCACTCTGTTTTCTCCTATATTGACAGATGCAGTTAGAACTTTAAATCAAACACGGTTTGTGCTAGCTACTTGAAACATGACACAATAAAGTAGTTCTACGTTCTATCCCTAAGGTTTGTTTCCTCTTGATGTAGCCTTAAGCAGAGACTGGCGAATAACACATTCAATGAAAGGCGTTGTTAGGCTGCCAAAAAACTACAGTCTCCTGAAATCTCATCATATATTTTTTCTTCCGACCTTCATGATACTTTCAAGTAATGAGCAGTGCACCAATCAAACTTGGATGCCCAAGTTTCGTTCTCCTAGGTTGAAGCATTCGTTTGCAGGAACAGTTTGAATTTTTAGGTTTCACTCTGTTTTGTCCTATATTGACAGATGCAGTTCGAACTCTAAATCAAACACGGTTTGTGCTAGCTTCTTGAAACTTGACAAAATACTGTAGTTCTACGTTCTATCTCTAAGGTTTGTTTCCTCTTGATGTAGCCTAATGCAGGGACTGGCGAATAACACTTTTATTGAAAGGGGTTGCCAAACTTACCAAAACTAGAGTCTTCTGAAATCTCAACATATATTTTTGCATCCAATCTTCATGATACTTTCGAGTAATGATCAGTACACCAATCCCACTTGGATGCTCAAGTTTCATTCTCCTACGTTGAAGCATTCGTTTGCAGTAACAGTTTGAATTTTTAGGTTTCATTCTGCTTTCTCCTATATTGACAAATGTAGTTCAAACTCTAAATCATACACGGTTTGGGCTAGCTTCTTGAAACTTGACACAATAAAGTAGTTCTACATTCTATCCCTAAGGTTTGTTTCCTCTTGATGTAGCCTTCAGCACAGACTGGCGAATAACACTTTCAATGAAAGGCGTTGTTAGGCTGCCAAAAAACTAGAGTCTCCTGAAATCTCAACACATATTTTTTTCCGACCTTAATGATACTTTCAAGTAATGAGCAGTACACCAATCAAACTTGGATGCCCAAGTTTCGTTCTCCTAGGTTGATGCATTCGTTTGCAGTTACAGTTTGAATTTCTAGGTTTCACTCTGTTTTCTCCTATATGGACAGATGCAGCTAGAACTCTAAATGAAACACGGTTTGTGCTAGCTTCTTGAAACTTGACACAATAAAGTAGTTCTACGTTCTATCCCTAAGGTTTGTTTCCTCTTATGTACCCTTAAGCAGAGACTGGCGAATAACACATTCAATGAAAGGCGTTGTTAGGCTGCCAAAAAACTACAGTCTCCTGAAATCTCATCATATATTTTTTCTTCCGACCTTCATGATACTTTCAAGTAATGAGCAGTGCACCAATCAAACTTGGATGCCCAAGTTTCGTTCTCCTAGGTTGAAGCATTCGTTTGCAGGAACAGTTTGAATTTTTAGGTTTCACTCTGTTTTGTCCTATATTGACAGATGCAGTTCGAACTCTAAATCAAACACGGTTTGTGCTAGCTTCTTGAAACTTGACAAAATACTGTAGTTCTACGTTCTATCTCTAAGGTTTGTTTCCTCTTGATGTAGCCTAATGCAGGGACTGGCGAATAACACTTTTATTGAAAGGGGTTGCCAAACTTCCCAAAACTAGAGTCTTCTGAAATCTCAACATATATTTTTTTATCCAATCTTCATGATACTTTCGAGTAATGATCAGTACACCAATCCCACTTGGATGCTCAAGTTTCATTCTCCTACGTTGAAGCATTCGTTTGCAGTAACAGTTTTAATTTTTAGGTTTCATTCTGCTTTCTCCTATATTGACAAATGTAGTTCAAACTCTAAATCATACACGGTTTGGGCTAGCTTCTTGAAACTTGACACAATAAAGTAGTTCTACATTCTATCCCTAAGGTTTGTTTCCTCTTGATGTAGCCTTCAGCACAGACTGGCGAATAACACTTTCAATGAAAGGCGTTGTTAGGCTGCCAAAACTAGAGTCTCCTGAAATCTCAACACATATTTTTTTCCGACCATAATGATACTTTCAAGTAATGAGCAGTACACCAATCAAACTTGGATGCCCAAGTTTCGTTCTCCTAGGTTGATGCATTCGTTTGCAGTTACAGTTTGAATTTCTAGGTTTCACTCTGTTTTCCCCTATATGGACAGATGCAGCTAGAACTCTAAATCAAACACGGTTTGTGCTAGCTTCTTGAAACTTGACACAATAAAGTAGTTCTACGTTCTATCTCTAAGGTTTGTTTCCTCTTGATGTAGCCTAATGCAGGGACTGGCGAATAACACTTATATTGAAAGGGGTTGCCAAACTTCCAAAAAACTAGAGTCTCCTGAAATCTCAACATATATTTTTTCATCCAATCTTCATGATACATTCAAGTAATGATCAGTACACCATTCCCAATTGGATGCCCAAGTTTTGTTCTTCTAGGTTGAACATTCGTTTGCAGGAACAGTTTGAATTTTTAGGTTTCACTCTGTTTTCTCCTATATTGACAGATGCAGTTAGAACTTTAAATCAAACACGTTTTGTGCTAGCTACTTGAAACATGACACAATAAAGTAGTTCTACGTTCTATCCCTAAGGTTTGTTTCCTCTTGATGTAGCCTTAAGCAGAGACTGGCGAATAACACATTCAATGAAAGGCGTTGTTAGGCTGCCAAAAAACTACAGTCTCCTGAAATCTCATCATATATTTTTTCTTCCGACCTTCATGATACTTTCAAGTAATGAGCAGTGCACCAATCAAACTTGGATGCCCAAGTTTCGTTCTCCTAGGTTGAAGCATTCGTTTGCAGGAACAGTTTGAATTTTTAGGTTTCACTCTGTTTTGTCCTATATTGACAGATGCAGTTCGAACTCTAAATCAAACACGGTTTGTGCTAGCTTCTTGAAACTTGACAAAATACTCTAGTTCTACGTTCTATCTCTAAGGTTTGTTTCCTCTTGATATAGCCTAATGCAGTTACTGGCGAATAACACTTTTATTGAAAGGGGTTGCCAAACTTACCAAAACTAGAGTCTTCTGAAATCTCAACATATATTTTTGCATCCAATCTTCATGATACTTTCGAGTAATGATCAGTACACCAATCCCACTTGGATGCTCAAGTTTCATTCTCCTACGTTGAAGCGTTCGTTTGCAGTAACAGTTTGAATTTTTAGGTTTCATTCTGCTTTCTCCTATATTGACAAATGTAGTTCAAACTCTAAATCATACACGCTTTGGGCTAGCTTCTTGAAACTTGACACAATAAAGTAGTTCTACATTCTATCCCTAAGGTTTGTTTCCTCTTGATGTAGCCTTCAGCACAGACTGGCGAATAACACTTTCAATGAAAGGCGTTGTTAGGCTGCCAAAAAACTAGAGTCTCCTGAAATCTCAACACATATTTTTTTCCGACCTTAATGATACTTTCAAGTAATGAGCAGTACACCAATCAAACTTGGATGCCCAAGTTTCGTTCTCCTAGGTTGATGCATTCGTTTGCAGTTACAGTTTGAATTTCTAGGTTTCACTCTGTTTTCTCCTATATGGACAGATGCAGCTAGAACTCTAAATCAAACACGGTTTGTGCTAGCTTCTTGAAACTTGACACAATAAAGTAGTTCTACGTTCTATCTCTAAGGTTTGTTTCCTCTTGATGTAGCCTAATGCAGGGACTGGCGAATAACACTTATATTGAAAGGGGTTGCCAAACTTCCAAAAAACTAGAGTCTCCTGAAATCTCAACATATATTTTTTCATCCAATCTTCATGATACATTCAAGTAATGATCAGTACACCATTCCCAATTGGATGCCCAAGTTTTGTTCTTCTAGGTTGAACATTCGTTTGCAGGAACAGTTTGAATTTTTAGGTTTCACTCTGTTTTCTCCTATATTGACAGATGCAGTTAGAACTTTAAATCAAACACGTTTTGTGCTAGCTACTTGAAACATGACACAATAAAGTAGTTCTACGTTCTATCCCTAAGGTTTGTTTCCTCTTGATGTAGCCTTAAGCAGAGACTGGCGAATAACACATTCAATGAAAGGCGTTGTTAGGCTGCCAAAAAACTACAGTCTCCTGAAATCTCATCATATATTTTTTCTTCCGACCTTCATGATACTTTCAAGTAATGAGCAGTGCACCAATCAAACTTGGATGCCCAAGTTTCGTTCTCCTAGGTTGAAGCATTCGTTTGCAGGAACAGTTTGAATTTTTAGGTTTCACTCTGTTTTGTCCTATATTGACAGATGCAGTTCGAACTCTAAATCAAACACGGTTTGTGCTAGCTTCTTGAAACTTGACAAAATACTGTAGTTCTACGTTCTATCTCTAAGGTTTGTTTCCTCTTGATATAGCCTAATGCAGTTACTGGCGAATAACACTTTTATTGAAAGGGGTTGCCAAACTTACCAAAACTAGAGTCTTCTGAAATCTCAACATATATTTTTGCATCCAATCTTCATGATACTTTCGAGTAATGATCGGTACACCAATCCCACTTGGATGCTCAAGTTTCATTCTCCTACGTTGAAGCATTCGTTTGCAGTAACAGTTTGAATTTTTAGGTTTCATTCTGCTTTCTCCTATATTGACAAATGTAGTTCAAACTCTAAATCATACACGCTTTGGGCTAGCTTCTTGAAACTTGACACAATAAAGTAGTTCTACATTCTATCCCTAAGGTTTGTTTCCTCTTGATGTAGCCTTCAGCACAGACTGGCGAATAACACTTTCAATGAAAGGCGTTGTTAGGCTGCCAAAAAACTAGAGTCTCCTGAAATCTCAACACATATTTTTTTCCGACCTTAATGATACTTTCAAGTAATGAGCAGTACACCAATCAAACTTGGATGCCCAAGTTTCGTTCTCCTAGGTTGATGCATTCGTTTGCAGTTACAGTTTGAATTTCTAGGTTTCACTCTCTTTTCTCCTATATGGACAGATGCAGCTAGAACTCTAAATCAAACACGGTTTGTGCTAGCTTCTTGAAACTTGACACAATAAAGTAGTTATACGTTCTATCTCTAAGGTTTGTTTCCTCTTGATGTAGCCTAATGCAGGGACTGGCGAATAACACTTATATTGAAAGGGGTTGCCAAACTTTCAAAAAACTAGAGTCTCCTGAAATCTCAACATATATTTTTTCATCCAATCTTCATGATACATTCAAGTAATGATCAGTACACCATTCCCACTTGGATGCCCAAGTTTTGTCCTTCTAGGTTGAAGCATTCGTTTGCAGGAACAGTTTGAATTTTTAGGTTTCACTCTGTTTTCTCCTATATTGACAGATGCAGTTAGAACCTTAAATCAAACACGGTTTGTGCTAGCTACTTGAAACATGACACAATAAAGTAGTTCTACGTTCTATCCCTAAGGTTTGTTTCCTCTTGATGTAGCCTTAAGCAGAGACTGGCGAATAACACATTCAATGAAAGGCGTTGTTAGGCTGCCAAAAAACTACAGTCTCCTGAAATCTCATCATATATTTTTTCTTCCGACCTTCATGATACTTTCAAGTAATGAGCAGTGCACCAATCAAACTTGGATGCCCAAGTTTCGTTCTCCTAGGTTGAAGCATTCGTTTGCAGGAACAGTTTGAATTTTTAGGTTTCACTCTGTTTTGTCCTATATAGACAGATGCAGTTCGAACTCTAAATCAAACACGGTTTGTGCTAGCTTCTTGAAACTTGACAAAATACTGTAGTTCTACGTTCTATCACTAAGGTTTGTTTCCTCTTGATGTAGCCTAATGCAGGGACTGGCGAATAACACTTTTATTGAAAGGGGTTGCCAAACTTCCCAAAACTAGAGTCTTCTGAAATCTCAACATATATTTTTTTATCCAATCTTCATGATACTTTCGAGTAATGATCAGTACACCAATCCCACTTGGATGCTCAAGTTTCATTCTCCTACGTTGAAGCATTCGTTTGCAGTAACAGTTTGAATTTTTAGGTTTCATTCTGCTTTCTCCTATATTGACAAATGTAGTTCAAACTCTAAATCATACACGCTTTGGGCTAGCTTCTTGAAACTTGACACAATAAAGTAGTTCTACATTCTATCCCTAAGATTTGTTTCCTCTTGATGTAGCCTTCAGCAAAGACTGGCGAATAACACTTTCAATGAAAGGCGTTGTTAGGCTGCCAAAAAACTAGAGTCTCCTGAAATCTCAACACATATTTTTTTCCGACCTTAATGATACTTTCAACAATGAGCAGTACACCAATCAAACTAGGATGCCCAAGTTTCGTTCTCCTAGGTTGATGCATTCGTTTGCAGTAACAGTTTGAATTTCTAGGTTTCACTCTGTTTTCTCCTATATTGACAGATGCAGCTAGAACTCTAAATCAAACACGGTTTGTGCTAGCTTCTTGAAACTTGACACAATAAAGTAGTTCTACGTTCTATCTCTAAGGTTTGTTTCCTCTTGATGTAGCCTAATGCAGGGACTGGCGAATAACACTTATATTGAAAGGGGTTGCCATACTTTCAAAAAACTAGAGTCTCCTGAAATCTCAACATACATTTTTTCATCCAATCTTCATGATACATTCATGTAATGATCAGTACACCATTCCCACTTGGATGCCCAAGTTTTGTTCTTCTAGGTTGAAGCATTCGTTTGCAGGAACAGTTTGAATTTTTAGGTTTCACTCTGTTTTCTCCTATATTGACAGATGCAGTTAGAACTTTAAATCAAACACGGTTTGTGCTAGCTACTTGAAACATGACACAATAAAGTAGTTCTACGTTCAATCCCTAAGGTTTGTTTCCTCTTGAAGTACCCTTAAGCAGAGACTTTCGAAAAACACATTCAATGAAAGGCGTTGTTAGGCTGCCAAAAAACTACAGTCTCCTGAAATCTCATCATATATTTTTTCTTCCGAACTTCATGATACTTTCAAGTAATGAGCAGTGCACCAATCAAACTTGGATGCCCAAGTTTCGTTCTCCTAGGTTGAAGCATTCGTTTGCAGGAACAGTTTGAATTTTTAGGTTTCACTCTGTTTTGTCCTATATTGACAGATGCAGTTCGAACTCTAAATCAAACACGGTTTGTGCTAGCTTCTTGAAACTTGACAAAATACTGTAGTTCTACGTTCTATCTCTAAGGTTTGTTTCCTCTTGATGTAGCCTAATGCAGGGACTGGCGAATAACACTTTTATTGAAAGGGGTTGCCAAACTTCCCAAAACTAGAGTCTTCTGAAATCTCAACATATATTTTTTTATCCAATCTTCATGATACTTTCGAGTAATGATCAGTACACCAATCCCACTTGGATGCTCAAGTTTCATTCTCCTACGTTGAAGCATTCGTTTGCAGTAACAGTTTGAATTTTTAGGTTTCATTCTGCTTTCTCCTATATTGACAAATGTAGTTCAAACTCTAAATCATAAACGCTTTGGGCTAGCTTCTTGAAACTTGACACAATAAAGTAGTTCTACATTCTATCCCTAAGGTTTGTTTCCTCTTGATGTAGCCTTCAGCAAAGACTGGCGAATAACACTTTCAATGAAAGGCGTTGTTAGGCTGCCAAAAAACTAGAGTCTCCTGAAATCTCAACACATATTTTTTTCCGACCTTAATGATACTTTCAAGTAATGAGCAGTACACCAATCAAACTTGGATGCCCAAGTTTCGTTCTCCTAGGTTGATGCATTCGTTTGCAGTAACAGTTTGAATTTCTAGGTTTCACTCTGTTTTCTCCTATATTGACAGATGCAGCTAGAACTCTAAATCAAACACGGTTTTTGCTGGCTTCTTGAAACTTGACACAATAAAGTAGTTATACGTTCTATCTCTAAGGTTTGTTTCCTCTTGATGTAGCCTAATGCAGGGACTGGCGAATAACACTTATATTGAAAGGGGTTGCCAAACTTTCAAAAAACTAGAGTCTCCTGAAATCTCAACATATATTTTTTCATCCAATCTTCATGATACATTCAAGTAATGATCAGTACACCATTCCCACTTGGATGCCCAAGTTTTGTTCTTCTAGGTTGAAGCATTCGTTTGCAGGAACAGTTTGAATTTTTAGGTTTCACTCTGTTTTCTCCTATATTGACAGATGCAGTTAGAACCTTAAATCAAACAAGGTTTGTGCTAGCTACTTGAAACATGACACAATAAAGTAGTTCTACATTCTATCCCTAAGGTTTGTTTCCTCTTGATGTAGCCTTAAGCAGAGACTGGCGAATAACACATTCAATGAAAGGCGTTGTTAGGCTGCCAAAAACTACAGTCTCCTGAAATCTCATCATATATTTTTTCTTCCGACCTTCATGATACTTTCAAGTAATGAGCAGTGCACCAATCAAACTTGGATGCCCAAGTTTCGTTCTCCTAGGTTGAAGCATTCGTTTGCAGGAACAGTTTGAATTTTTAGGTTTCACTCTGTTTTGTCCTATATTGACAGATGCAGTTCGAACTCTAAATCAAACACGGTTTGTGCTAGCTTCTTGAAACTTGACAAAATACTGTAGTTCTACGTTCTATCTCTAAGGTTTGTTTCCTCTTGATGTAGCCTAATGCAGGGACTGGCGAATAACACTTTTATTGAAAGGGGTTGCCAAACTTCCCAAAACTAGAGTCTTCTGAAATCTCAACATATATTTTTTTATCCAATCTTCATGATACTTTCGAGTAATGATCAGTACACCAATCCCACTTGGATGCTCAAGTTTCATTCTCCTACGTTGAAGCATTCGTTTGCAGTAACAGTTTGAATTTTTAGGTTTCATTCTGCTTTCTCCTATATTGACAAATGTAGTTCAAACTCTAAATCATACACGCTTTGGGCTAGCTTCTTGAAACTTGACACAATAAAGTAGTTCTACATTCTATCCCTAAGGTTTGTTTCCTCTTGATGTAGCCTTCAGCAAAGACTGGCGAATAACACTTTCAATGAAAGGCGTTGTTAGGCTGCCAAAAAACTAGAGTCTCCTGAAATCTCAACACATATTTTTTTCCGACCTTAATGATACTTTCAAGTAATGAGCAGTACACCAATCAAACTTGGATGCCCAAGTTTCGTTCTCCTAGGTTGATGCATTCGTTTGCAGTAACAGTTTGAATTTCTAGGTTTCACTCTGTTTTCTCCTATATTGACAGATGCAGTTAGAACCTTAAATCAAACACGGTTTGTGCTAGCTACTTGAAACATGACACAATAAAGTAGTTCTACGTTCTATCCCTAAGGTTTGTTTCCTCTTGATGTAGCCTTAAGCAGAGACTTACGAATAACACATTCAATGAAAGGCGTTGTTAGGCTGCCAAAAAACTACAGTCTCCTGAATCTCATCATATATTTTTTCTTCCGACTTTCATGATACTTTCAAGTAATGAGCAGTGCACCAATCAAACTTGGATGCCCAAGTTTCGTTCTCCTAGGTTGAAGCATTCGTTTGCAGAAACAGTTTCAATTTTTAGGTTTCACTCTGTTTTGTCCTATATTGACAGATGCAGTTCGAACCCTAAATCAAACACGGTTTGTGCTAGCTTCTTGAAACTTGACAAAATACTGTAGTTCTACGTTCTATCTCTAAGGTTTGTTTCCTCTTGATGTAGCCTAATGCAGGGACTGGCGAATAACACTTTTATTGAAAGGGGTTGCCAAACTTCCCAAAACTAGAGTCTTCTGAAATCTCAACATATATTTTTTTATCCAATCTTCATGATACTTTCGAGTAATGATCAGTACACCAATCCCACTTGGATGCTCAAGTTTCATTCTCCTACGTTGAAGCATTCGTTTGCAGTAACAGTTTGAATTTTTAGGTTTCATTCTGCTTTCTCCTATATTGACAAATGTAGTTCAAACTCTAAATCATACACGCTTTGGGCTAGCTTCTTGAAACTTGACACAATAAAGTAGTTCTACATTCTATCCCTAAGGTTTGTTTCCTCTTGATGTAGCCTTCAGCAAAGACTGGCGAATAACACTTTCAATGAAAGGCGTTGTTAGGCTGCCAAAAAACTAGAGTCTCCTGAAATCTCAACACATATTTTTTTTCCGACCTTAATGATACTTTCAAGTAATGAGCAGTACACCAATCAAACTTGGATGCCCAAGTTTCGTTCTCCTAGGTTGATGCATTCGTTTGCAGTAACAGTTTGAATTTCTAGGTTTCACTCTGTTTTCTCCTATATTGACAGATGCAGTTAGAACCTTAAATCAAACACGGTTTGTGCTAGCTACTTGAAACATGACACAATAAAGTAGTTCTACGTTCTATCCCTAAGGTTTGTTTCCTCTTGATGTAGCCTTAAGCAGAGACTTACGAATAACACATTCAATGAAAGGCGTTGTTAGGCTGCCAAAAAACTACAGTCTCCTGAATCTCATCATATATTTTTTCTTCCGACTTTCATGATACTTTCAAGTAATGAGCAGTGCACCAATCAAACTTGGATGCCCAAGTTTCGTTCTCCTAGGTTGAAGCATTCGTTTGCAGGAACAGTTTGAATTTTTAGGTTTCACTCTGTTTTGTCCTATATTGACAGATGCAGTTCGAACTCTAAATCAAACACGGTTTGTGCTAGCTTCTTGAAACTTGACAAAATACTGTAGTTCTACGTTCTATCTCTAAGGTTTGTTTCCTCTTGATGTAGCCTAATGCAGGGACTGGCGAATAACACTTTTATTGAAAGGGGTTGCCAAACTTCCCAAAACTAGAGTCTTCTGAAATCTCAACATATATTTTTTTATCCAATCTTCATGATACTTTCGAGTAATGATCAGTACACCAATCCCACTTGGATGCTCAAGTTTCATTCTCCTACGTTGAAGCATTCGTTTGCAGTAACAGTTTGAATTTTTAGGTTTCATTCTGCTTTCTCCTATATTGACAAATGTAGTTCAAACTCTAAATCATAAACGCTTTGGGCTAGCTTCTTGAAACTTGACACAATAAAGTAGTTCTACATTCTATCCCTAAGGTTTGTTTCCTCTTGATGTAGCCTTCAGCAAAGACTGGCAAATAACACTTTCAATGAAAGGCGTTGTTAGGCTGCCAAAAAACTAGAGTCTCCTGAAATCTCAACACATATTTTTTTCCGACCTTAATGATACTTTCAAGTAATGAGCAGTACACCAATCAAACTTGGATGCCCAAGTTTCGTTCTCCTAGGTTGATGCATTCGTTTGCAGTAACAGTTTGAATTTCTAGGTTTCACTCTGTTTTCTCCTATATTGACAGATGCAGCTAGAACTCTAAATCAAACACGGTTTTTGCTGGCTTCTTGAAACTTGACACAATAAAGTAGTTCTACGTTCTATCTCTAAGGTTTGTTTCCTCTTGATGTAGCCTAATGCAGCGACTGGCGAATAACACTTATATTGAAAGGGGTTGCCAAACTTTCAAAAAACTAGAGTCTCCTGAAATCTCAACATATATTTTTTCATCCAATCTTCATGATACATTCAAGTAATGATCAGTACACCATTCCCACTTGGATGCCCAAGTTTTGTTCTTCTAGGTTGAAGCATTCGTTTGCAGGAACAGTTTGAATTTTTAGGTTTCACTCTGTTTTCTCCTATATTGACAGATGCAGTTAGAACCTTAAATCAAACAAGGTTTGTGCTAGCTACTTGAAACATGACACAATAAAGTAGTTCTACATTCTATCCCTAAGGTTTGTTTCCTCTTGATGTAGCCTTAAGCAGAGACTGGCGAATAACACATTCAATGAAAGGCGTTGTTAGGCTGCCAAAAACTACAGTCTCCTGAAATCTCATCATATATTTTTTCTTCCGACCTTCATGATACTTTCAAGTAATGAGCAGTGCACCAATCAAACTTGGATGCCCAAGTTTCGTTCTCCTAGGTTGAAGCATTCGTTTGCAGGAACAGTTTGAATTTTTAGGTTTCACTCTGTTTTGTCCTATATTGACAGATGCAGTTCGAACTCTAAATCAAACACGGTTTGTGCTAGCTTCTTGAAACTTGACAAAATACTGTAGTTCTACGTTCTATCTCTAAGGTTTGTTTCCTCTTGATGTAGCCTAATGCAGGGACTGGCGAATAACACTTTTATTGAAAGGGGTTGCCAAACTTCCCAAAACTAGAGTCTTCTGAAATCTCAACATATATTTTTTTATCCAATCTTCATGATACTTTCGAGTAATGATCAGTACACCAATCCCACTTGGATGCTCAAGTTTCATTCTCCTACGTTGAAGCATTCGTTTGCAGTAACAGTTTGAATTTTTAGGTTTCATTCTGCTTTCTCCTATATTGACAAATGTAGTTCAAACTCTAAATCATACACGCTTTGGGCTAGCTTCTTGAAACTTGACACAATAAAGTAGTTCTACATTCTATCCCTAAGGTTTGTTTCCTCTTGATGTAGCCTTCAGCAAAGACTGGCGAATAACACTTTCAATGAAAGGCGTTGTTAGGCTGCCAAAAAACTAGAGTCTCCTGAAATCTCAACACATATTTTTTTCCGACCTTAATGATACTTTCAAGTAATGAGCAGTACACCAATCAAACTTGGATGCCCAAGTTTCGTTCTCCTAGGTTGATGCATTCGTTTGCAGTAACAGTTTGAATTTCTAGGTTTCACTCTGTTTTCTCCTATATTGACAGATGCAGTTAGAACCTTAAATCAAACACGGTTTGTGCTAGCTACTTGAAACATGACACAATAAAGTAGTTCTACGTTCTATCCCTAAGGTTTGTTTCCTCTTGATGTAGCCTTAAGCAGAGACTTACGAATAACACATTCAATGAAAGGCGTTGTTAGGCTGCCAAAAAACTACAGTCTCCTGAATCTCATCATATATTTTTTCTTCCGACTTTCATGATACTTTCAAGTAATGAGCAGTGCACCAATCAAACTTGGATGCCCAAGTTTCGTTCTCCTAGGTTGAAGCATTCGTTTGCAGAAACAGTTTCAATTTTTAGGTTTCACTCTGTTTTGTCCTATATTGACAGATGCAGTTCGAACCCTAAATCAAACACGGTTTGTGCTAGCTTCTTGAAACTTGACAAAATACTGTAGTTCTACGTTCTATCTCTAAGGTTTGTTTCCTCTTGATGTAGCCTTCAGCACAGACTGGCGAATAACACTTTCAATGAAAGGCGTTGTTAGGCTGCCAAAAAACTAGAGTCTCCTGAAATCTCAACACATATTTTTTTCCGACCTTAATGATACTTTCAAGTAATGAGCAGTACACCAATCAAACTTGGATGCCCAAGTTTCGTTCTCCTAGGTTGATGCATTCGTTTGCAGTAACAGTTTGAATTTCTAGGTTTCACTCTGTTTTCTCCTATATTGACAGATGCAGCTAGAACTCTAAATCAAACACGGTTTGTGCTAGCTTCTTGAAACTTGACACAATAAAGTAGTTCTACGTTCTATCTCTAAGGTTTGTTTCCTCTTGATGTAGCCTAATGCAGGGACTGGTGAATAACACTTATATTGAAAGGGGTTGCCAAACTTTCAAGAAACTAGAGTCTCCTGAAATCTCAACATATATTTTTTCATCCAATCTTCATGATACATTCATGTAATGATCAGTACACCATTCCCACTTGGATGCCCAAGTTTTGTTCTTCTAGGTTGAAGCATTCGTTTGCAGGAACAGTTTGAATTTTTAGGTTTCACTCTGTTTTCTCCTATATTGACAGATGCAGTTAGAACTTTAAATCAAACACGGTTTGTGCTAGCTACTTGAAACATGACACAATAATGTAGTTCTACGTTCAATCCCTAAGGTTTGTTTCCTCTTGAAGTACCCTTAAGCAGAGACTGGCGAATAACACATTCAATGAAAGGCGTTGTTAGGCTGCCAAAAAACTACAGTCTCCTGAAATCTCATCATATATTTTTTCTTCCGACCTTCATGATACTTTCAAGTAATGAGCAGTGCACCAATCAAACTTGGATGCCCAAGTTTCGTTCTCCTAGGTTGAAGCATTCGTTTGCAGGAACAGTTTGAATTTTTAGGTTTCACTCTGTTTTGTCCTATATTGACAGATGCAGTTCGAACTCTAAATCAAACACGGTTTGTGCTAGCTTCTTGAAACTTGACAAAATACTGTAGTTCTACGTTCTATCTCTAAGGTTTGTTTCCTCTTGATGTAGCCTAATGCAGGGACTGGCGAATAACACTTTTATTGAAAGGGGTTGCCAAACTTCCCAAAACTAGAGTCTTCTGAAATCTCAACATATATTTTTTTATCCAATCTTCATGATACTTTCGAGTAATGATCAGTACACCAATCCCACTTGGATGCTCAAGTTTCATTCTCCTACGTTGAAGCATTCGTTTGCAGTAACAGTTTGAATTTCTAGGGTTCATTCTGCTTTCTCCTATATTGACAAATGTAGTTCAAACTCTAAATCATAAACGCTTTGGGCTAGCTTCTTGAAACTTGACACAATAAAGTAGTTCTACATTCTATCCCTAAGGTTTGTTTCCTCTTGATGTAGCCTTCAGCAAAGACTGGCGAATAACACTTTCAATGAAAGGCGTTGTTAGGCTGCCAAAAAACTAGAGTCTCCTGAAATCTCGACACATATTTTTTTCCGACCTTAATGATACTTTCAAGTAATGAGCAGTATACCAATCAAACTTGGATGCCCAAGTTTCGTTCTCCTAGGTTGATGCATTCGTTTGCAGTAACAGTTTGAATTTCTAGGTTTCACTCTGTTTTCTCCTATATTGACAGATGCAGCTAGAACTCTAAATCAAACACGGTTTTTGCTAGCTTCTTGAAACTTGACACAATAAAGTAGTTCTACGTTCTATCTCTAAGGTTTGTTTCCTCTTGATGTAGCCTAATGCAGGGACTGGCGAATAACACTTATATTGAAAGGGGTTGCCAAACTTTCAAAAAACTAGAGTCTCCTGAAATCTCAACATATATTTTTTCATCCAATCTTCATGATACATTCAAGTAATGATCAGTACACCATTCCCACTTGGATGCCCAAGTTTTGTTCTTCTAGGTTGAAGCATTCGTTTGCAGGAACAGTTTGAATTTTTAGGTTTCACTCTGTTTTCTCCTATATTGACAGATGCAGTTAGAACCTTAAATCAAACACGGTTTGTGCTAGCTACTTGAAACATGACACAATAAAGTAGTTCTACATTCTATCCCTAAGGTTTGTTTCCTCTTGATGTAGCCTTAAGCAGAGACTGGCGAATAACACATTCAATGAAAGGCGTTGTTAGGCTGCCAAAAACTACAGTCTCCTGAAATCTCATCATATATTTTTTCTTCCGACCTTCATGATACTTTCAAGTAATGAGCAGTGCACCAATCAAACTTGGATGCCCAAGTTTCGTTCTCCTAGGTTGAAGCATTCGTTTGCAGGAACAGTTTGAATTTTTAGGTTTCACTCTTTTTGTCCTATATTGACAGATGCAGTTCGAACTCTAAATCAAACACGGTTTGTGCTAGCTTCTTGAAACTTGACAAAATACTGTAGTTCTACGTTCTATCTCTAAGGTTTGTTTCCTCTTGATGTAGCCTAATGCAGGGACTGGCGAATAACACTTTTATTGAAAGGGGTTGCCAAACTTCCCAAAACTAGAGTCTTCTGAAATCTCAACATATATTTTTTTATCCAATCTTCATGATACTTTCGAGTAATGATCAGTACACCAATCCCACTTGGATGCTCAAGTTTCATTCTCCTACGTTGAAGCATTCGTTTGCAGTAACAGTTTGAATTTTTAGGTTTCATTCTGCTTTCTCCTATATTGACAAATGTAGTTCAAACTCTAAATCATACACGCTTTGGGCTAGCTTCTTGAAACTTGACACAATAAAGTAGTTCTACATTCTATCCCTAAGGTTTGTTTCCTCTTGATGTAGCCTTCAGCAAAGACTGGCGAATAACACTTTCAATGAAAGGCGTTGTTAGGCTGCCAAAAAACTAGAGTCTCCTGAAATCTCAACACATATTTTTTTCTGACCTTAATGATACTTTCAAGTAATGAGCAGTACACCAATCAAACTTGGATGCCCAAGTTTCGTTCTCCTAGGTTGATGCATTCGTTTGCAGTAACAGTTTGAATTTCTAGGTTTCACTCTGTTTTCTCCTATATTGACAGATGCAGTTAGAACCTTAAATCAAACACGGTTTGTGCTAGCTACTTGAAACATGACACAATAAAGTAGTTCTACGTTCTATCCCTAAGGTTTGTTTCCTCTTGATGTAGCCTTAAGCAGAGACTTACGAATAACACATTCAATGAAAGGCGTTGTTAGGCTGCCAAAAAACTACAGTCTCCTGAATCTCATCATATATTTTTTCTTCCGACTTTCATGATACTTTCAAGTAATGAGCAGTGCACCAATCAAACTTGGATGCCCAAGTTTCGTTCTCCTAGGTTGAAGCATTCGTTTGCAGAAACAGTTTCAATTTTTAGGTTTCACTCTGTTTTGTCCTATATTGACAGATGCAGTTCGAACCCTAAATCAAACACGGTTTGTGCTAGCTTCTTGAAACTTGACAAAATACTGTAGTTCTACGTTCTATCTCTAAGGTTTGTTTCCTCTTGATGTAGCCTTCAGCACAGACTGGCGAATAACACTTTCAATGAAAGGCGTTGTTAGGCTGCCAAAAAACTAGAGTCTCCTGAAATCTCAACACATATTTTTTTCCGACCTTAATGATACTTTCAAGTAATGAGCAGTACACCAATCAAACTTGGATGCCCAAGATTCGTTCTCCTAGGTTGATGCATTCGTTTGCAGTAACAGTTTTAATTTCTAGGTTTCACTCTGTTTTCTCCTATATTGACAGATGCAGCTAGAACTCTAAATCAAACACGGTTTGTGCTAGCTTCTTGAAACTTGACACAATAAAGTAGTTCTACGTTCTATCTCTAAGGTTTCTTTCCTCTTGATGTAGCCTAATGCAGGGACTGGTGAATAACACTTATATTGAAAGGGGTTGCCAAACTTTCAAAAAACTAGAGTCTCCTGAAATCTCAACATATATTTTTTCATCCAATCTTCATGATACATTCATGTAATGATCAGTACACCATTCCCACTTGGATGCCCAAGTTTTGTTCTTCTAGGTTGAAGCATTCGTTTGCAGGAACAGTTTGAATTTTTAGGTTTCACTCTGTTTTCTCCTATATTGACAGATGCAGTTAGAACTTTAAATCAAACACGGTTTGTGCTAGCTACTTGAAACATGACACAATAATGTAGTTCTACGTTCAATCCCTAAGGTTTGTTTCCTCTTGAAGTACCCTTAAGCAGAGACTGGCGAATAACACATTCAATGAAAGGCGTTGTTAGGCTGCCAAAAAACTACAGTCTCCTGAAATCTCATCATATATTTTTTCTTCCGACCTTCATGATACTTTCAAGTAATGAGCAGTGCACCAATCAAACTTGGATGCCCAAGTTTCGTTCTCCTAGGTTGAAGCATTCGTTTGCAGGAACAGTTTGAATTTTTAGGTTTCACTCTGTTTTGTCCTATATTGACAGATGCAGTTCGAACTCTAAATCAAACACGGTTTGTGCTAGCTTCTTGAAACTTGACAAAATACTGTAGTTCTACGTTCTATCTCTAAGGTTTGTTTCCTCTTGATGTAGCCTAATGCAGGGACTGGCGAATAACACTTTTATTGAAAGGGGTTGCCAAACTTCCCAAAACTAGAGTCTTCTGAAATCTCAACATATATTTTTTTATCCAATCTTCATGATACTTTCGAGTAATGATCAGTACACCAATCCCACTTGGATGCTCAAGTTTCATTCTCCTACGTTGAAGCATTCGTTTGCAGTAACAGTTTTAATTTTTAGGTTTCACTGTTTTCTTCTATATTGACAAATGTAGTTCAAACTCTAAATCATACACGGTTTGGGCTAGCTTCTTGAAACTTGACACAATAAAGTAGTTCTACATTCTATCCCTAAGGTTTGTTTCCTCTTGATGTAGCCTTCAGCACAGACTGGCGAATAACACTTTCAATGAAAGGCATTGTTAGGCTGCCAAAAAACTAGAGTCTCCTGAAATCTCAACACATATTTTTTTCCGACCTTAATGGTACTTTCAAGTAATGAGCAGTACACCAATCAAACTTGGATGCCCAAGTTTCGTTCTCCTAGGTTGATGCATTCGTTTGCAGTAACAGTTTGAATTTCTAGGTTTCACTCTGTTTTCTCCTATATTGACAGATGCAGCTAGAACTCTAAATCAAACACGGTTTGTGCTAGCTTCTTGAAACTTGACACAATAAAGTAGTTCTACGTTCTATCTCTAAGGTTTGTTTCCTCTTGATGTAGCCTAATGCAGGGACTGGCGAATAACACTTATATTGAAAGGGGTTGCCAAACTTTCAAAAAACTAGAGTCTCCTGAAATCTCAACATATATTTTTTCATCCAATCTTCATGATACATTCAAGTAATGATCAGTACACCATTCCCACTTGGATGCCCAAGTTTTGTTCTTCTAGGTTGAAGCATTCGTTTGGAGGAACAGTTTGAATTTTTAGGTTTCACTCTGTTTTCTCCTATATTGACAGATGCAGTTAGAACTTTAAATCAAACACGGTTTGTGCTAGCTACTTGAAGCATGACACAATAAAGTAGTTCTAAGTTCTATCCCTAAGGTTTGTTTCCTCTTGATGTAGCCTTAAGCAGAGACTGGCGAATAACACATTCAATGAAAGGCGTTGTTAGGCTGCCAAAAACCTACAGTCTCCTGAAATCTCATCATATATTTTTTCTTCCGACCTTCATGATACTTTCAAGTAATGAGCAGTGCACCAATCAAACTTGGATGCCCAAGTTTCGTTCTCCTAGGTTGAAGCATTCGTTTGCAGGAACAGTTTGAATTTTTAGGTTTCACTCTGTTTTGTCCTATATTGACAGATGCAGTTCGAACTCTAAATCAAACACGGTTTGTGCTAGCTTCTTGAAACTTGACAAAATACTGTACTTCTACGTTCTATCTCTAAGGTTGGTTTCCTCTTGATGTAGCCTAATGCAGTTACTGGTGAATAACACTTTTATTGAAAGGGGTTGCCAAACTTCCAAAAACTAGAGTCTTCTGAAATCTCAACATATATTTTTTTATCCAATCTTCATGATACTTTCGAGTAATGATCAGTACTCCAATCCCACTTGGATGCTCAAGTTTCATTCTCCTACGTTGAAGCATTCGTTTGTAGTAACAGTTTGAATTTTTAGGTTTCATTCTGCTTTCTCCTATATTGACAAATGTAGTTCAAACTCTAAATCATACACGGTTTGGGCTAGCTTCTTGAAACTTGACACAATAAAGTAGTTCTACATTCTATCCCTAAGGTTTGTTTCCTCTTGATGTAGCCTTCAGCACAGACTGGCGAATAACACTTTCAATGAAAGGCGTTGTTAGGCTGCCAAAAAACTAGAGTCTCCTGAAATCTCAACACATATTTTTTTCCGACCTTAATGATACTTTCTAGTAATGAGCAGTACACCAATCAAACTTGGATGCCCAAGTTTCGTTCTCCTAGGTTGATGCATTCGTTTGCAGTAACAGTTTGAATTTCTAGGTTTCACTCTGTTTTCTCCTATATTGACAGATGCAGCTAGAACTCTAAATCAAACACGGTTTGTGCTAGCTTCTTGAAACTTGACACAATAAAGTAGTTCTACGTTCTATCTCTAAGGTTTGTTTCCTCTTGATGTAGCCTAATGCAGGGACTGGCGAATAACACTTATATTGAAAGGGGTTGCCAAACTTTCAAAAAACTAGAGTCTCCTGAAATCTCAACATATATTTTTTCATCCAATCTTCATGATACATTCAAGTAATGATCAGTACACCATTCCCACTTGGATGCCCAAGTTTTGTTCTTCTAGGTTGAAGCATTCGTTTGGAGGAACAGTTTGAATTTTTAGGTTTCACTCTGTTTTCTCCTATATTGACAGATGCAGTTAGAACTTTAAATCAAACACGGTTTGTGCTAGCTACTTGAAGCATGACACAATAAAGTAGTTCTAAGTTCTATCCCTAAGGTTTGTTTCCTCTTGATGTAGCCTTAAGCAGAGACTGGCGAATAACACATTCAATGAAAGGCGTTGTTAGGCTGCCAAAAACCTACAGTCTCCTGAAATCTCATCATATATTTTTTCTTCCGAACTTCATGATACTTTCAAGTAATCAGCAGTGCACCAATCAAACTTGGATGCCCAAGTTTCGTTCTCCTAGGTTGAAGCATTCGTTTGCAGGAACAGTTTGAATTTTTAGGTTTCACTCTGTTTTGTCCTATATTGACAGATGCATTTCGAACTCTAAATCAAACACGGTTTGTGCTAGCTTCTTGAAACTTGACAAAATACTGTACTTCTACGTTCTATCTCTAAGGTTGGTTTCCTCTTGATGTAGCCTAATGCAGTTACTGGTGAATAACACTTTTATTGAAAGGGGTTGCCAAACTTCCAAAAACTAGAGTCTTCTGAAATCTCAACATATATTTTTTTATCCAATCTTCATGATACTTTCGAGTAATGATCAGTACTCCAATCCCACTTGGATGCTCAAGTTTCATTCTCCTACGTTGAAGCATTCGTTTGTAGTAACAGTTTGAATTTTTAGGTTTCATTCTGCTTTCTCCTATATTGACAAATGTAGTTCAAACTCTAAATCATACACGGTTTGGGCTAGCTTCTTGAAACTTGACACAATAAAGTAGTTCTACATTCTATCCCTAAGGTTTGTTTCCTCTTGATGTAGCCTTCAGCACAGACTGGCGAATAACACTTTCAATGAAAGGCGTTGTTAGGCTGCCAAAAAACTAGAGTCTCCTGAAATCTCAACACATATTTTTTTCCGACCTTAATGATACTTTCTAGTAATGAGCAGTACACCAATCAAACTTGGATGCCCAAGTTTCGTTCTCCTAGGTTGATGCATTCGTTTGCAGTAACAGTTTGAATTTCTAGGTTTCACTCTGTTTTCTCCTATATTGACAGATGCAGCTAGAACTCTAAATCAAACACGGTTTGTGCTAGCTTCTTGAAACTTGACACAATAAAGTAGTTCTACGTTCTATCTCTAAGGTTTGTTTCCTCTTGATGTAGCCTAATGCAGGGACTGGCGAATAACACTTATATTGAAAGGGGTTGCCAAACTTTCAAAAAACTAGAGTCTCCTGAAATCTCAACATATATTTTTTCATCCAATCTTCAAGATACATTCAAGTAATGATCAGTACACCATTCCCACTTGGATGCCCAAGTTTTGTTCTTCTAGGTTGAAGCATTCGTTTGCAGGAACAGTTTGAATTTTTAGGTTTCACTCTGTTTTCTCCTATATTGACAGATGCAGTTAGAACTTTAAATCAAACACGGTTTGTGCTAGCTACTTGAAACATGACACAATAAAGTAGTTCTACGTTCTATCCCTAAGGTTTTTTTCCTCTTGATGTAGCCTTCAGCAGAGACTGGCGAATAACACATTCAATGAAAGGCGTGGATAGGCTGCCAAAAAACTACACTCTACTGAAATCTCATCATAAATTTTTGCTTCCGACCTTCATGATATTTTCAAGTAATGAGCAGTGCACCAATCAAACTTGGATGCCCAAGTTTCGTTCTCCTAGGTTGAAGCATTCGTTTGCAGGAACAGTTTGAATTTTTAGGTTTCACTCTGTTTTGTCCTATATTGACAGATGCAGTTCGAACTCTAAATCAAACACGGTTTGTGCTAGCTTCTTGAAACTTGACAAAATACTGTAGTTCTACGTTCTATTTCTAAGGTTTGTTTCCTCTTGATGTAGCCTAATGCAGTTACTGGCGAATAACACTTTTATTGAAAGGGGTTGCCAAACTTCCAAAAACTAGAGTCTTCTGAAATCTCAACATATATTTTTGCATCTAATCTTCATGATACTTTCAAGTAATGATCAGTACACCAATCCCACTTGGATGCTCAAGTTTCATTCTCCTACGTTGAAGCATTCGTTTGCAGTAACAGTTTTAATTTTTAGCTTTCACTGTTTTCTTCTATATTGACAAATGTAGTTCAAACTCTAAATCATACACGGTTTGGGCTGGCTTCTTGAAACTTGACACAATAAAGTAGTTCTACATTCTATCCCTAACGTTTGTTTCCTCTTGATGTAGCCTTCAGCACAGACTGGCGAATAACACTTTCAATGAAAGGCGTTGTTAGGCTGCCAAAAAACTAGAGTCTCCTGAAATCTCAACACATATTTTTTTCTGACCTTAATGATACTTTCAAATAATGAGCAGTACACCAATCAAACTTGGATGCCCAAGTTTCGTTCTCCTAGGTTGATGCATTCGTTTGCAGTTACAGTTTGAATTTCTAGGTTTCACTCTGTTTTCTCCTATATTGACAGATGCAGCTAGAACTCTAAATCAAACACGGTTTGTGCTAGCTTCTTGAAACTTGACAAAATACTGTAGTTCTACGTTCTATCTCTAAGGTTGGTTTCCTCTTGATGTAGCCTAATGCAGGGACTGGCGAATAACACTTTTATTGAAAGGGGTTGCCAAACTTCCCAAAACTAGAGTCTTCTGAAATCTCAAGATATATTTTTTTATCCAATCTTCATGATACTTTCGAGTAATGATCAGTACACCAATCCCACTTGGATGCTCAAGTTTCATTCTCCTACGTTGAAGCATTCGTTTGCAGTAACAGTTTGAATTTTTAGGTTTCATTCTGCTTTCTCCTATATTGACAAATGTAGTTCAAACTCTAAATCATACACGCTTTGGGCTAGCTTCTTGAAACTTGACACAATAAAGTAGTTCTACATTCTATCCCTAAGGTTTGTTTCCTCTTGATGTAGCCTTCAGCACAGACTGGCGAATAACACTTTCAATGAAAGGCGTTGTTAGGCTGCCAAAAAACTAGAGTCTCCTGAAATCTCAACACATATTTTTTTCCGACCTTAATGATACTTTCAAGTAATGAGCAGTACACAAATCAAACTTGGATGCCCAAGTTTCGTTCTCCTAGGTTGATGCATTCGTTTGCAGTAACAGTTTGAATTTCTAGGTTTCACTCTGTTTTCTCCTATATTGAAAGATGCAGCTAGAACTCTAAATCAAACACGGTTTGTGCTAGCTTCTTGAAACTTGACACAATAAAGTAGTTCTACGTTCTATCTCTAAGGTTTGTTTCCTCTTGATGTAGCCTAATGCAGGGACTGGCGAATAACACTTATATTGAAAGGGGTTGCCAAACTTTCAAAAAACTAGAGTCTCCTGAAATCTCAACATATATTTTTTCATCCAATCTTCATGATACATTCAAGTAATGATCAGTACACCATTCCCACTTGGATGCCCAAGTTTTGTTCTTCTAGGTTGAAGCATTCGTTTGCAGGAACAGTTTGAATTTTTAGGTTTCACTCTGTTTTCTCCTATATTGACAGATGCAGTTAGAACTTTAAATCAAACACGGTTTGTGCTAGCTACTTGAAACATGACACAATAAAGTAGTTCTACGTTCTATCCCTAAGGTTTGTTTCCTCTTGATGTACACCTAAGCAGAGACTGGCGAATAACACATTCAATGAAAGGCGTTGTTAGGCTGCCAAAAAACTACAGTCTCCTGAAATCTCATCATATATTTTTTCTTCCGACCTTCATGATACTTTCAAGTAATGAGCAGTGCACCATATCAAACTTGGATGCCCAAGTTTCGTTCTCCTAGGTTGAAGCATTCGTTTGCAGGAATATTTGAATTTTTAGGTTTCACTCTGTTTTGTCCTATATTGACAGATGCAGTTCGAACTCTAAATCAAACACGGTTTGTGCTAGCTTCTTGAAACTTGACAAAATACTGTAGTTCTACGTTCTATCCCTAAGGTTTGTTTCCTCTTGATGTAGCCTAATGCAGGGACTGGCGAATAACACTTTTATTGAAAGGGGTTGCCAAACTTCCCAAAACTAGAGTCTTCTGAAATCTCAACATATATTTTTTTATCCAATCTTCATGATACTTTCGAGTAATGATCAGTACACCAATCCCACTTGGATGCTCAAGTTTCATTCTCCTACGTTGAAGCATTCGTTTTCAGTAAGAGTTTTAATTTTTAGGTTTCATTCTGCTTTCTCCTATATTGACAAATGTAGTTCAAACTCTAAATCATAAACGCTTTGGGCTAGCTTCTTGAAACTTGACACAATAAAGTAGTTCTACATTCTATCCCTAAGGTTTGTTTCCTCTTGATGTAGGCTTCAGCACAGACTGGCGAATAACACTTTCAATGAAAGGTGTTGTTAGGCTGCCAAAAAACTAGAGTCTCCTGAAATCTCAACACATATTTTTTTCTGACCTTAATCATACTTTCAAGTAATGAGCAGTACACCAATCAAACTTGGATGCCCAAGTTTCGTTCTCCTAGGTTGATGCATTCGTTTGCAGTAACAGTTTGAATTTCTAGGTTTCACTCTGTTTTCTCCTATATTGACAGATGCAGCTAGAACTCTAAATCAAACACGGTTTGTGCTAGCTTCTTGAAACTTGACACAATAAAGTAGTTCTACGTTCTATCTCTAAGGTTTGTTTCCTCTTGATGTAGCCTAATGCAGGGACTGGCGAATAACACTTATATTGAAAGGGGTTGCCAAACTTTCAAAAAACTAGAGTCTCCTGAAATCTCAAAATATATTTTTTCATCCAATCTTCATGATACATTCAAGTAATGATCAGTACACCATTCCCACTTGGATGCCCAAGTTTTGTTCTTCTAGGTTGAAGCATTCGTTTGCAGGAAAAGTTTGAATTTTTAGGTTTCACTCTGTTTTCTCCTATATTGACAGATGCAGTTAGAACTTTAAATCAAACACGGTTTGTGCTAGCTACTTGAAACATGACACAATAAAGTAGTTCTACGTTCTATCCCTAAGGTTTGTTTCCTCTTGATGTACCCTTAAGCAGAGACTGGCGAATAACACATTCAATGAAAGGCGTTGTTAGGCTGCCAAAAACTACAGTCTCCTGAAATCTCATCATATATTTTTTCTTCCGACCTTCATGATACTTTCAAGTAATGAGCAGTGCACCAATCAAACTTGGATGCCCAAGTTTCGTTCTCCTAGGTTGAAGCATTCGTTTGCAGGAACAGTTTGAATTTTTAGGTTTCACTCTGTTTTGTCCTATATTGACAGATGCAATTCGAACTCTAAATCAAACACGGTTTGTGCTAGCTTCTTGAAACTTGAAAAAATACTGTAGTTCTACGTTCTATCTCTAAGGTTTGTTTCCTCTTGATGTAGCCTAATGCAGGGACTGGCGAATACCACTTTTATTGAAAGGGGTTGCCAAACTTCCCAAAACTAGAGTCTTCTGAAATCTCAACATATATTTTTTTATCCAATCTTCATGATACATTCGAGTAATGATCAGTACACCAATCCCACTTGGATGCTCAAGTTTCATTCTCCTACGTTGAAGCATTCGTTTGCAGTAACAGTTTGAATTTTTAGGTTTCATTCTGCTTTCTCCTATATTGACAAATGTAGATCAAACTCTAAATCATACACGGTTTGGGCTAGCTTCTTGAAACTTGACACAATAAAGAAGTTCTACATTCTATCCCTAAGGTTTGTTTCCTCTTGATGTAGCCTTCAGCACAGACTGGCAAATAACACTTTCAATGAAAGGCGTTGTTAGGCTGCCAAAAAACTAGAGTCTCCTGAAATCTCAACACATATTTTTTTCCGATCTTAATGATACTTTCAAGTAATGAGCAGTACACAAATCAAACTTGGATGCCCAAGTTTCGTTCTCCTAGGTTGATGCATTCGTTTGCAGTAACAGTTTGAATTTCTAGGTTTCACTCTGTTTTCTCCTATATTGAAAGATGCAGCTAGAACTCTAAATCAAACACGGTTTGTGCTAGCTTCTTGAAACTTGACACAATAAAGTAGTTCTACGATCTATCTCTAAGGTTTGTTTCCTCTTGATGTAGCCTAATGCAGGGACTGGCGAATAACACTTATATTGAAAGGGGTTGCCAAACTTTCAAAAAACTAGAATCTCCTGAAATCTCAACATATATTTTTTCATCCAATCTTCATGATACATTCAAGTAATGATCAGTACACCATTCCCACTTGGATGCCCAAGTTTTGTTCTTCTAGGTTGAAGCATTCGTTTGCAGGAACAGTTTGAATTTTTAGGTTTCACTCTGTTTTCTCCTATATTGACAGATGCAGTTAGAACTTTAAATCAAACACGGTTTGTGCTAGCTACTTGAAACATGACACAATAAAGTAGTTCTACGTTCTATCCCTAAGGTTTGTTTCCTCTTGATGTACCCCTAAGCAGAGACTGGCGAATAACACATTCAATGAAAGGCGTTGTTAGGCTGCCAAAAAACTACAGTCTCCTGAAATCTCATCATATATTTTTTCTTCCGACCTTCATGATACTTTCAAGTAATGAGCAGTGCACCATATCAAACTTGGATGCCCAAGTTTCGTTCTCCTAGGTTGAAGCATTCGTTTGCAGGAATATTTGAATTTTTAGGTTTCACTCTGTTTTGTCCTATATTGACAGATGCAGTTCGAACTCTAAATCAAACACGGTTTGTGCTAGCTTCTTGAAACTTGACAAAATACTGTAGTTCTACGTTCTATCCCTAAGGTTTGTTTCCTCTTGATGTAGCCTAATGCAGGGACTGGCGAATAACACTTTTATTGAAAGGGGTTGCCAAACTTCCCAAAACTAGAGTCTTCTGAAATCTCAACATATATTTTTTTATCCAATCTTCATGATACTTTCGAGTAATGATCAGTACACCAATCCCACTTGGATGCTCAAGTTTCATTCTCCTACGTTGAAGCATTCGTTTGCAGTAACAGTTTGAATTTTTAGGTTTCATTCTGCTTTCTCCTATATTGAAAAATGTAGTTCAAACTCTAAATCATACACGCTTTGGGCTAGCTTCTTGAAACTTGACACAATAAAGTAGTTCTACATTCTATCCCTAAGGTTTGTTTCCTCTTGATGTAGGTTTCAGCACAGACTGGCGAATAACACTTTCAATGAAAGGTGTTGTTAGGCTGCCAAAAAACTAGAGTCTCCTGAAATCTCAACACATATTTTTTTCTGACCTTAATCATACTTTCAAGTAATGAGCAGTACACCAATCAAACTTGGATGCCCAAGTTTCGTTCTCCTAGGTTGATTCATTCGTTTGCAGTAACAGTTTGAATTTCTAGGTTTCACTCTGTTTTCTCCTATATTGACAGATGCAGCTAGAACTCTAAATCAAACACGGTTTGTGCTAGCTTCTTGAAACTTGACACAATAAAGTAGTTCTACGTTCTATCTCTAAGGTTTGTTTCCTCTTGATGTAGCCTAATGCAGGGACTGGCGAATAACACTTATATTGAAAGGGGTTGCCAAACTTTCAAAAAACTAGAGTCTCCTGAAATCTCAAAATATATTTTTTCATCCAATCTTCATGATACATTCAAGTAATGATCAGTACACCATTCCCACTTGGATGCCCAAGTTTTGTTCTTCTAGGTTGAAGCATTCGTTTGCAGGAAAAGTTTGAATTTTTAGGTTTCACTCTGTTTTCTCCTATATTGACAGATGCAGTTAGAACTTTAAATCAAACACGGTTTGTGCTAGCTACTTGAAACATGACACAATAAAGTAGTTCTACGTTCTATCCCTAAGGTTTGTTTCCTCTTGATGTACCCTTAAGCAGAGACTGGCGAATAACACATTCAATGAAAGGCGTTGTTAGGCTGCCAAAAAACTACAGTCTCCTGAAATCTAATCATATATTTTTTCTTCCGACCTTCATGATACTTTCAAGTAATGAGCAGTGCACCAATCAAACTTGGATGCCCAAGTTTCGTTCTCCTAGGTTGAAGCATTCGTTTGCAGGAACAGTTTGAATTTTTAGGTTTCACTCTGTTTTGTCCTATATTGACAGATGTAATTCGAACTCTAAATCAAACACGGTTTGTGCTAGCTTCTTGAAACTTGAAAAAATACTGTAGTTCTACGTTCTATCTCTAAGGTTTGTTTCCTCTTGATGTAGCCTAATGCAGGGACTGGCGAATACCACTTTTATTGAAAGGGGTTGCCAAACTTCCCAAAACTAGAGTCTTCTGAAATCTCAACATATATTTTTTTATCCAATCTTCATGATACATTCGAGTAATGATCAGTACACCAATCCCACTTGGATGCTCAAGTTTCATTCTCCTACGTTGAAGCATTCGTTTTCAGTAAGAGTTTTAATTTTTAGGTTTCACTGTTTTCTTCTATATTGACAAGTGTAGTTCAAACTCTAAATCATACACGGTTTGGGCTAGCTTCTTGAAACTTGACACAATAAAGTAGTTGTACATTCTATCCCTAAGGTTTGTTTCCTCTTGATGTAGCCTTCAACACAGACTGGCGAATAACACTTTCAATGAAAAGCGTTGTTAGGCTGCCAAAAAACAAGAGTCTCCTGAAATCTCAACACATATTTTTTTCCGACCTTAATGATACTTTCAAGTAATGAGCAGTACACCAATCAAACTTGGATGCCCAAGTTTCGTTCTCCTAGGTTGATGCATTCGTTTGCAGTAACAGTTTGAATTTCTAGGTTTCACTCTGTTTTCTCCTATATTGACAGATGCAGCTAGAACTCTAAATCAAACACGGTTTGTGCTAGCTTCTTGAAACTTGACACAATAAAGTAGTTCTACGTTCTATCCCTAAGGTTTGTTTCCTCTTGATGTAGCCTTAAGCAGAGACTGGCGAATAACACTTATGTTGAAAGGGGTTGCCAAACTTTCAAAAAACTAGAGTCTCCTGAAATCTCAACATACATTTTTTCATCCAATCTTCATGATACATTCAAGTAATGATCTGTACACCATTCCCACTTGGATGCCCAAGTTTTGTTCTTCTAGGTTGAAGCATTCGTTTGCAGGAACAGTTTGAATTTTTAGGTTTCACTCTGTTTTCTCCTATATTGACAGATGCAGTTAGAACCTTAAATCAAACACGGTTTGTGCTAGCTACTTGAAACATGACACAATAAAGTAGTTCTACGTTCTATCCCTAAGGTTTGTTTCCTCTTGATGTAGCCTTAAGCAGAGACTGGCGAATAACACATTCAATGAAAGGCGTTGTTAGGCTGCCAAAAAACTACAGTCTCCTGAAATCTCATCATATATTTTTTCTTCCGACCTTCATGATACTTTCAAGTAATGAGCAGTGCACCAATCAAACTTGGATGCCCAAGTTTCGTTCTCCTAGGTTGAAGCATTCGTTTGCAGGAACAGTTTGAATTTTTAGGTTTCACTCTGTTTTGTCCTATATTGACAGATGCAGTTCGAACTCTAAATCAAACACGGTTTGTGCTAGCTTCTTGAAACTTGACAAAATACTGTAGTTCTACGTTCTATCTCTAAGGTTTGTTTCTTCTTGATGTAGCCTAATGCAGGGACTGGCGAATAACACTTTTATTGAAAGGGGTTGCCAAACTTCCAAAAACTAGAGTCTTCTGAAATCTCAACATATATTTTTTTTATCCAATCTTCATGATACTTTCGAGTAATGATCAGTACACCAATCCCACTTGGATGCTCAAGTTTCATTCTCCTACGTTGAAGCATTCGTTTGCAGTAACAGTTTGAATTTTTAGGTTTCATTCTGCTTTCTCCTATATTGACAAATGTAGTTCAAACTCTAAATCATACACGGTTTGGGCTAGCTTCTTGAAACTTGACACAATAAAGTAGTTCTACATTCTATCCCTAAGGTTTGTTTCCTCTTGATGTAGCCTTCAGCAAAGACTGGCGAATAACACTTTCAATGAAAGGCGTTGTTAGGCTGCCAAAAAACTAGAGTCTCCTGAAATCTCAACACATATTTTTTTCCGACCTTAATGATACTTTCAAGTAATGAGCAGTACACCCATCAAACTTGGATGCCCAAGTTTCGTTCTCCTAGGTTGATGCATTCGTTTGCAGTAACAGTTTGAATTTCTAGGTTTCACTCTGTTTTCTCCTATATTGAAAGATGCAGCTAGAACTCTAAATCAAACACGGTTTGTGCTAGCTTCTTGAAACTTGACACAATAAAGTAGTTCTACGTTCTATCTCTAAGGTTTGTTTCCTCTTGATGTAGCCTAATGCAGGGACTGGCGAATAACACTTATATTGAAAGGGGTTGCCAAACTTTCAAAAAACTAGAGTCTCCTGAAATCTCAACATACATTTTTTCATCCAATCTTCATGATACATTCAAGTAATGATCAGTACACCATTCCCACTTGGATGCCCAAGTTTTGTTCTTCTAGGTTGAAGCATTCGTTTGCAGGAACAGTTTGAATTTTTAGGTTTCACTCTGTTTTCTCCTATATTGACAGATGCAGTTAGAACTTTAAATCAAACACGGTTTGTGCTAGCTACTTGAAACATGACACAATAAAGTAGTTCTACGTTCTATCCCTAAGGTTTGTTTCCTCTTGATGTAGCCTTAAGCAGAGACTGGCGAATAACACATTCAATGAAAGGCGTTGTTAGGCTGCCAAAAAACTACAGTCTCCTGAAATCTCATCATATATTTTTTCTTCCGACCTTCATGATACTTTCAAGTAATGAGCAGTGCACCAATCAAACTTGGATGCCCAAGTTTCGTTCTCCTAGGTTGAAGCATTCGTTTGCAGGAACAGTTTGAATTTTTAGGTTTCACTCTATTTTGTCCTATATTGACAGATGCAGTTCGAACTCTAAATCAAACAGGGTTTGTGCTAGCTTCTTGAAACTTGACAAAATACTGTAGTTCCACGTTCTATCTCTAAGGTTTGTTTCCTCTTGATGGAGCCTAATGCAATTACTGGCGAATAACACTTTTATTAAAAGGGGTTGCCAAACGTCCAAAAACTTTAGTCTTCTGAAATCTAAACATATATTTTTGCATCCAATCTTCATGATACTTTCAAGTAATGATCAGTACACCAATCCCACTTGGATGCTCAAGTTTCATTCTCCTACGTTGCAGCATTCGTTTGCAGTAACAGTTTTAATTTTTAGGTTTCACTGTTTTCTTCTATATTGACAAATGTAGTTCAAACTCTAAATCATACACGGTTTGGGCTAGCTTCCTGAAACTTGACACAATAAAGCAGTTCTACATTCTATCCCTAAGGTTTGTTTCCTCTTGATGTAGCCTTCAGCACAGACAGGCGAATAACACTTTCAATGAAAAGCGTTGTTAGGCTGCCAAAACACTAGAGTCTCCTGAAATCTCAACACATATTTTTTTCCGACCTTAATGGTACTTTCAAGTAATGAGCAGTACACCAATCAAACTTGGATGCCCAAGTTTCGTTCTCCTAGGTTGATGCATTCGTTTGCAGTAACAGTTTGAATTTCTAGGTTTCACTCTGTTTTCTCCTATATTGACAGATGCAGCTAGAACTCTAAATCAAACACGGTTTGTGCTAGCTTCTTGAAACTTGACACAATAAAGTAGTTCTACGTTCTATCTCTAAGGTTTTTTTCCTCTTGATGTAGCCTAATGCAGGGACTGGGGAATAACACTTATATTGAAAGGGGTTGCCAAACTTTCAAAAATCTAGAGTCTCCTGAAATCTCAACATATATTTTTTCATCCAATCTTCATGATACATTCAAGTAATGATCAGTACACCATTCCCACTTGGATGCCCAAGTTTTGTTCTTCTAGGTTGAAGCATTCGTTTGCAGGAACAGTTTGAATTTTTAGGTTTCACTCTGTTTTCTCCTATATTGACAGATGCAGTTAGAACTTTAAATCAAACACGGTTTGTGCTAGCTACTTGAAACATGACACAATAAAGTAGTTCTACGTTCTATCCCTAAGGTTTGTTTCCTCTTGATGTACCCTTAAGCAGAGACTGGCGAATAACACATTCAATGAAAGGCGTTGTTAGGCTGCCAAAAAACTACAGTCTCCTGAAATCTCATCATATATTTTTTCTTCCGACCTTCATGATACATTCAAGTAATGAGCAGTGCACCAATCAAACTTGGATGCCCAAGTTTCGTTCTCCTAGGTTGAAGCATTCGTTTGCAGGAACAGTTTGAATTTTTAGGTTTCACTCTGTTTTGTCCTATATTGACAGATGCAGTTCGAACTCTAAATCAAACACGGTTTGTGCTAGCTTCTTGAAACTTGACAAAATACTGTAGTTCTACGTTCTATCTCTAAGGTTTGTTTCCTCTTGATGTAGCCTAATGCAGTTACTGGCGAATAACACTTTTATTGAAAGGGGTTGCCAAACTTCCAAAAACTAGAGTCTTCTGAAATCTCAACATATATTTTTTCATCCAATCTTCATGATACTTTCAAGTAATGATCAGTACACCAATCCCACTTGGATGCTCAAGTTTCATTCTCCTACGTTGAAGCATTCGTTTGCAGTAACAGTTTTAATTTTTAGGTTTCACTGTTTTCTTCTATATTGACAAATGTAGTTCAAACTCTAAATCATACACGGTTTGGGCTAGCTTCTTGAAACTTGACACAATAAAGTAGTTCTACATTCTATCCCTAAGGTTTGTTTCCTCTTGATGTAGCCTTCAGCAAAGACTGGCGAATAACACTTTCAATGAAAGGCGTTGTTAGGCTGCCAAAAAACTAGAGTCTCCTGAAATCTCAACACATATTTTTTTCCGACCTTAATGATACTTTCAAGTAATGAGCAGTACACCCATCAAACTTGGATGCCCAAGTTTCGTTCTCCTAGGTTGATGCATTCGTTTGCAGTAACAGTTTGAATTTCTAGGTTTCACTCTGTTTTCTCCTATATTGAAAGATGCAGCTAGAACTCTAAATCAAACACGGTTTGTGCTAGCTTCTTGAAACTTGACACAATAAAGTAGTTCTACGTTCTATCTCTAAGGTTTGTTTCCTCTTGATGTAGCCTACTGCAGGGACTGGCGAATAACACTTATATTGAAAGGGGTTGCCAAACTTTCAAAAAACTAGAGTCTCCTGAAATCTCAACATACATTTTTTCATCCAATCTTCATGATACATTCAAGTAATGATCAGTACACCATTCCCACTTGGATGCCCAAGTTTTGTTCTTCTAGGTTGAAGCATTCGTTTGCAGGAACAGTTTGAATTTTTAGGTTTCACTCTGTTTTCTCCTATATTGACAGATGCAGTTAGAACTTTAAATCAAACACGGTTTGTGCTAGCTACTTGAAACATGACACAATAAAGTAGTTCTACGTTCTATCCCTAAGGTTTGTTTCCTCTTGATGTAGCCTTAAGCAGAGACTGGCGAATAACACATTCAATGAAAGGCGTTGTTAGGCTGCCAAAAAACTACAGTCTCCTGAAATCTCATCATATATTTTTTCTTCCGACCTTCATGATACTTTCAAGGAATGAGCAGTGCACCAATCAAACTTGGATGCCCAAGTTTCGTTCTCCTAGGTTGAAGCATTCGTTTGCAGGAACAGTTTGAATTTTTAGGTTTCACTCTATTTTGTCCTATATTGACAGATGCAGTTCGAACTCTAAATCAAACAGGGTTTGTGCTAGCTTCTTGAAACTTGACAAAATACTGTAGTTCCACGTTCTATCTCTAAGGTTTGTTTCCTCTTGATGGAGCCTAATGCAATTACTGGCGAATAACACTTTTATTAAAAGGGGTTGCCAAACGTCCAAAAACTATAGTCTTCTGAAATCTAAACATATATTTTTGCATCCAATCTTCATGATACTTTCAAGTAATGATCAGTACACCAATCCCACTTGGATGCTCAAGTTTCATTCTCCTACGTTGCAGCATTCGTTTGCAGTAACAGTTTTAATTTTTAGGTTTCACTGTTTTCTTCTATATTGACAAATGTAGTTCAAACTCTAAATCATACACGGTTTGGGCTAGCTTCCTGAAACTTGACACAATAAAGCAGTTCTACATTCTATCCCTAAGGTTTGTTTCCTCTTGATGTAGCCTTCAGCACAGACAGGCGAATAACACTTTCAATGAAAAGCGTTGTTAGGCTGCCAAAACACTAGAGTCTCCTGAAATCTCAACACATATTTTTTTCCGACCTTAATGGTACTTTCAAGTAATGAGCAGTACACCAATCAAACTTGGATGCCCAAGTTTCGTTCTCCTAGGTTGATGCATTCGTTTGCAGTAACAGTTTGAATTTCTAGGTTTCACTCTGTTTTCTCCTATATTGACAGATGCAGCTAGAACTCTAAATCAAACACGGTTTGTGCTAGCTTCTTGAAACTTGACACAATAAAGTAGTTCTACGTTCTATCTCTAAGGTTTTTTTCCTCTTGATGTAGCCTAATGCAGGGACTGGGGAATAACACTTATATTGAAAGGGGTTGCCAAACTTTCAAAAATCTAGAGTCTCCTGAAATCTCAACATATATTTTTTCATCCAATCTTCATGATACATTCAAGTAATGATCAGTACACCATTCCCACTTGGATGCCCAAGTTTTGTTCTTCTAGGTTGAAGCATTCGTTTGCAGGAACAGTTTGAATTTTTAGGTTTCACTCTGTTTTCTCCTATATTGACAGATGCAGTTAGAACTTTAAATCAAACACGGTTTGTGCTAGCTACTTGAAACATGACACAATAAAGTAGTTCTACGTTCTATCCCTAAGGTTTGTTTCCTCTTGATGTACCCTTAAGCAGAGACTGGCGAATAACACATTCAATGAAAGGCGTTGTTAGGCTGCCAAAAAACTACAGTCTCCTGAAATCTCATCATATATTTTTTCTTCCGACCTTCATGATACATTCAAGTAATGAGCAGTGCACCAATCAAACTTGGATGCCCAAGTTTCGTTCTCCTAGGTTGAAGCATTCGTTTGCAGGAACAGTTTGAATTTTTAGGTTTCACTCTGTTTTGTCCTATATTGACAGATGCAGTTCGAACTCTAAATCAAACACGGTTTGTGCTAGCTTCTTGAAACTTGACAAAATACTGTAGTTCTACGTTCTATCTCTAAGGTTTGTTTCCTCTTGATGTAGCCTAATGCAGTTACTGGCGAATAACACTTTTATTGAAAGGGGTTGCCAAACTTCCAAAAACTAGAGTCTTCTGAAATCTCAACATATATTTTTTCATCCAATCTTCATGATACTTTCAAGTAATGATCAGTACACCAATCCCACTTGGATGCTCAAGTTTCATTCTCCTACGTTGAAGCATTCGTTTGCAGTAACAGTTTTAATTTTTAGGTTTCACTGTTTTCTTCTATATTGACAAATGTAGTTCAAACTCTAAATCATACACGGTTTGGGCTAGCTTCTTGAAACTTGACACAATAAAGTAGTTCTACATTCTATCCCTAAGGTTTGTTTCCTCTTGATGTAGCCTTCAGCACAGACTGGCGAATAACACTTTCAATGTAAGGCGTTGTTAGGCTGCCAAAAAACTAGAGTCTCCTGAAATCTCAACACATATTTTTTTCCGACCTTAATGATACTTTCAAATAATGAGCAGTACACCAATCAAACTTGGATGCCCAAGTTTCGTTCTCCTAGGTTGATGCATTCGTTTGCAGTTACAGTTTGAATTTCTAGGTTTCACTCTGTTTTCTCCTATATTGACAGATGCAGCTAGAACTCTAAATCAAACACGGTTTGTGCTAGCTTCTTGAAACTTGACACAATAAAGTAGTTCTACGTTCTATCTCTAAGGTTTGTTTCCTCTTGATGTAGCCTAATGCAGGGACTGGCGAATAACACTTATATTGAAAGGGGTTGCCAAACTTTCAAAAATCTAGAGTCTCCTGAAATCTCAACATATATTTTTTCATCCAATCTTCATAATACATTCAAGTAATGATCAGTACACCATTCCCACTTGGATGCCCAAGTTTGTTCTTCTAGGTTGAAGCATTCGTTTGCAGGAACAGTTTGAATTTTTAGGTTTCACTCTGTTTTTTCCTATATTGACAGATGCAGTTAGAACTTTAAATCAAACACGGTTTGTGCTAGCTACTTGAAACATGACACAATAAAGTAGTTCTACGTTCTATCCCTAAGGTTTGTTTCCTCTTGATGTAGCCTTAAGCAGAGACTGGCGAATAACACATTCAATGAAAGGCGTTGTTAGGCTGCCAAAAAACTACAGTCTCCTGAAATCTCATCATATATTTTTTCTTCCGACCTTCATGATACTTTCAAGTAATGAGCAGTGCACCAATCAAACTTGGATGCCCAAGTTTCGTTCTCCTAGGTTGAAGCATTCGTTTGCAGGAACAGTTTGAATTTTTAGGTTTCACTCTTTTTGTCCTATATTGACAGATGCAGTTCGAACTCTAAATCAAACACGGTTTGTGCTAGCTTCTTGAAACTTGACAAAATACTGTAGTTCTACGTTCTATCTGTAAGGTTTGTTTCCTCTTGATGTAGCCTAATGCAGTGACTGGCGAATAACACTTTTATTGAAAGGGGTTGCCAAACTTCCCAAAACTAGAGTCTTCTGAAATCTCAACATATATTTTTTTATCCAATCTTCATGATACTTTCGAGTAATGATCAGTACACCAATCCCACTTGGATGCTCAAGTTTCATTCTCCTACGTTGAAGCATTCGTTTGCAGTAACAGTTTGAATTTTTAGGTTTCATTCTGCTTTCTCCTATATTGACAAATGTAGTTCAAACTCTAAATCATACACGGTTTGGGCTAGCTTCTTGAAACTTGACACAATAAAGTAGTTCTACATTCTATCCCTAAGGTTTGTTTCCTCTTGATGAGGCCTTCAGCACAGACTGGCGAATAACACTTTCAATGAAAGGCGTTGATAGGCTGCCAAAAAACTAGAGTCTCCTGAAATCTCAACACATATTTTTTTCCGACCTTAATGATACTTTCAAGTAATGAGCAGTACACCCATCAAACTTGGATGCCCAAGTTTCGTTCTCCTAGGTTGATGCATTCGTTTGCAGTAACAGTTTGAATTTCTAGGTTTCACTCTGTTTTCTCCTATATTGACAGATGCAGCTAGAACTCTAAATCAAACACGGTTTGTGCTACCTTCTTGAAACTTGACACAATAAAGTAGTTCTACGTTCTATCTCTAAGGTTTGTTTCCTCTTGATGTAGCCTAATGCAGGGACTGGCGAATAACACTTATATTGAAAGGGGTTGCCAAACTTTCAAAAAACTAGAGTCTCCTGAAATCTCAACATACATTTTTTCATCCAATCTTCATGACACATTCAAGTAATGATCAGTACACCATTCCCACTTGGATGCCCAAGTTTTGTTCTTCTAGGTTGAAGCATTCGTTTGCAGGAACAGTTTGAATTTTTAGGTTTCACTCTGTTTTCTCCTATATTGACAGATGCAGTTAGAACTTTAAATCAAACACGGTTTGTGCTAGCTACATGAAACATGACACAATAAAGTAGTTCTACGTTCTATCCCTAAGGTTTGTTTCCTCTTGATGTAGCCTTAAGCAGAGACTGGCGAATAACACATTCAATGAAAGGCGTTTTTAGGCTGCCAAAAAACTACAGTCTCCTGAAATCTCATCATATATTTTTTCTTCCGACCTTCATGATACTTTCAAGTAATGAGCAGTGCACCAATCAAACTTGGATGCCCAAGTTTCGTTCTCCTAGGTTGAAGCATTCGTTTGGAGGAACGGTTTGAATTTTTAGGTTTCACTCTGTTTTGTCCTATATTGACAGATGCAGTTCGAACTCTAAATCAAACACGGTTTGTGCTAGCTTCTTGAAACTTGACAAAATACTGTAGTTCTACGTTCTATCTCTAAGGTTTGTTTCCTCTTGATGTAGCCTAATGCAGGGACTGGCGAATAACACTTTTTTTGAAAGGGGTTGCCAAACTTCCCAAAACTAGAGTCTTCTGAAATCTCAACATATATTTTTTTATCCAATCTTCATGATACTTTCGAGTAATGATCAGTACACCAATCCCACTTGGATGCTCAAGTTTCATTTTCCTATGTTGAAGCATTCGTTTGCAGTAACAGTTTGAATTTTTAGGTTTCATTCTGCTTTCTCCTATATTGACAAATGTAGATCAAACTCTAAATCATACACGGTTTGGGCTAGCTTCTTGAAACTTGACACAATAAAGTAGTTCTACATTCTATCCCTAAGGTTTGTTTCCTCTTGATGTAGCCTTCAGCACAGACTGGCGAATAACACTTTCAATGAAAGGCGTTGTTAGGCTGCCAAAAAACTAGAGTCTCCTGAAATCTCAACACATATTTTTTTCCGACCTTAATGATACTTTCAAGTAATGAGCAGTACACAAATCAAACTTGGATGCCCAAGTTTCGTTCTCCTAGGTTGATGCATTCGTTTGCAGTAACAGTTTGAATTTCTAGGTTTCACTCTGTTTTCTCCTATATTGAAAGATGCAGCTAGAACTCTAAATCAAACACGGTTTGTGCTAGCTTCTTGAAACTTGACACAATAAAGTAGTTCTACGTTCTATCTCTAATGATTGTTTCCTCTTGATGTAGCCTAATGCAGGGACTGGCGAATAACACTTATATTGAAAGGGGTTGCCAAACTTTCAAAAAACTAGAGTCTCCTGAAATCTCAACATATATTTTTTCATCCAATCTTCATGATACATTGAAGTAATGATCAGTACACCATTCCCACTTGGATGCCCAAGTTTTGTTCTTCTAGGTTGAAGCATTCGTTTGCAGGAACAGTTTGAATTTTAGGTTTCACTCTGTTTTCTCCTATATTGACAGATGCAGTTAGAACTTTAAATCAAACACGGTTTGTGCTAGCTACTTGAAACATGACACAATAAAGTAGTTCTACGTTCTATCCCTAAGGTTTGTTTCCTCTTGATGTAGCCTTAAGCAGAGACTGGCGAATAACACATTCAATGAAAGGCGTTGTTAGGCTGCCAAAAAACTACAGTCTCCTGAAATCTCATCATATATTTTTTCTTCCGACCTTCATGATACTTTCAAGGAATGAGCAGTGCACCAATCAAACTTCGATGCCCAAGTTTCGTTCTCCTAGGTTGAAGCATTCGTTTGCAGGAACAGTTTGAATTTTTAGGTTTCACTCTGTTTTGTCCTATATTGACAGATGCAGTTCGAACTCTAAATCAAACACGGTTTGTGCTAGCTTCTTGAAACTTGACAAAATACTGTAGTTCTACGTTCTATCTCTAAGGTTTGTTTCCTCTTGATGTAGCCTAATGCAGGGACTGGCGAATAACACTTTTATTGAAAGGGGTTGCCAAACTTCCCAAAACTAGAGTCTTCTGAAATCTCAACATATATTTTTTTATCCAATCTTCATGATACTTTCGAGTAATGATCAGTACACCAATCCCACTTGGATGCTCAAGTTTCATTCTCCTACGTTGCAGCATTCGTTTGCAGTAACAGTTTTAATTTTTAGGTTTCACTGTTTTCTTCTATATTGACAAATGTAGTTCAAACTCTAAATCATACACAGTTTGGGCTAGCTTCTTGAAACTTGACACAATAAAGCAGTTCTACATTCTATCCCTAAGGTTTGTTTCCTCTTGATGAAGCCTTCAGCACAGACTGGCGAATAACACTTTCAATGAAAAGCGTTGTTAGGCTGCCAAAAAACTAGAGTCTCCTGAAATCTCAACACATATTTTTTTCCGACCTTAATGATACTTTCAAGTAATGAGCAGTACACCAATCAAACTTGGATGCCCAAGTTTCGTTCTCCTAGGTTGATGCATTCGTTTGCAGTAACAGTTTGAATTTCTAGGTTTCACTCTGTTTTCTCCTATATTGACAGATGCAGCTAGAACTCTAAATCAAACACGGTTTGTGCTAGCTTCTTGAAACTTGACACAATAAAGTAGTTCTACGTTCAATCTTTAAGGTTTGTTTCCTCTTGATGTAGCCTAATGCAGGGACTGGCGAATAACACTTATATTGAAAGGGGTTGCCAAACTTTCAAAAATCTAGAGTCTCCTGAAATCTCAACATATATTTTTTCATCCAATCTTCATAATACATTCAAGTAATGATCAGTACACCATTCCCACTTGGATGCCCAAGTTTTGTTCTTCTAGGTTGAAGCATTCGTTTGCAGGAACAGTTTGAATTTTTAGGTTTCACTCTGTTTTCTCCTATATTGACAGATGCAGTTCGAACTCTAAATCAAACACGGTTTGTGCTAGCTTCTTGAAACTTGACAAAATACTGTAGTTCTACGTTCTATCTCTAAGGTTTGTTTCCTCTTGATGTAGCCTAATGCAGTTACTGGCGAATAACACTTTTATTGAAAGGGGTTGCCAAACTTCCAAAAACTAGAGTCTTCTGAAATCTCAACATATATTTTTGCATCCAATCTTCATGATACTTTCAAGTAATGATCAGTACACCAATCCCACTTGGATGCTCAAGTTTCATTCTCCTACGTTGAAGCATTCGTTTGCAGTAACAGTTTTAATTTTTAGGTTTCACTGTTTTCTTCTATATTGACAAATGTAGTTCAAACTCTAAATCATACACGGTTTGGGCTAGCTTCTTGAAACTTGACACAATAAAGTAGTTCTACATTCTATCCCTAAGGTTTGTTTCCTCTTGATGTAGCCTTCAGCACAGACTGGTGAATAACACTTTCAATGAAAGGCGTTGTTAGGCTGCCAAAAACTAGAGTCTCCTGAAATCTCAACACATATTTTTTTCCGACCTTAATGATACTTTCAAATAATGAGCAGTACACCAATCAAACTTGGATGCCCAAGTTTCGTTCTCCTAGGTTGATGCATTCGTTTGCAGTTACAGTTTGAATTTCTAGGTTTCACTCTGTTTTCTCCTATATTGACAGATGCAGCTAGAACTCTAAATCAAACACGGTTTGTGCTAGCTTCTTGAAACTTGACAAAATACTGTAGTTCTACGTTCTATCTCTAAGGTTGGTTTCCTCTTGATGTAGCCTAATGCAGGGACTGGCGAATAACACTTTTATTGAAAGAGGTTGCCAAACTTCCCAAAACTAGAGTCTTCTGAAATCTCAACATATATTTTTTTATCCAATCTTCATGATACTTTCGAGTAATGATCAGTACACCAATCCCACTTGGATGCTCATGTTTCATTCTCCTACGTTGAAGCATTCGTTTGCAGTAACAGTTTGAATTTTTAGGTTTCATTCTGCTTTCTCCTATATTGACAAATGTAGTTCAAACTCTAAATCATACACGGTTTGGGCTAGCTTCTTGAAACTTGACACAATAAAGTAGTTCTACATTCTATCCCTAAGGTTTGTTTCCTCTTGATGTAGCCTTCAGCACAGACTGGCGAATAACACTTTCAATGAAAGGCGTTGTTAGGCTGCCAAAAAACTAGAGTCTCCTGAAATCTCAACACATATTTTTTTCCGACCTTAATGATACTTTCAAGTAATGAGCAGTACACCAATCAAACTTGGATGCCCAAGTTTCGTTCTCCTAGGTTGATGCATTCGTTTGCAGTAACAGTTTGAATTTCTAGGTTTCACTCTGTTTTCTCCTATAATGACAGATGCAGCTAGAACTGTAAATCAAACACGGTTTGTGCTAGCTTCTTGAAACTTGACACAATAAAGTAGTTCTACGTTCTATCTCTAAGGTTTGTTTCCTCTTGATGTAGCCTAATGCAGGGACTGGCGAATAACACTTATATTGAAAGGGGTTGCCAAACTTTCAAAAAGCTAGAGTCTCCTGAAATCTCAACATATATTTTTTCATCCAATCTTCATGATACATTCAAGTAATGATCAGTACACCATTCCCACTTGGATGCCCAAGTTTTGTTCTTCTAGGTTGAAGCATTCGTTTGCAGGAACAGTTTGAATTTTTAGGTTTCACTCTGTTTTCTCCTATATTGACAGATGCAGTTAGAACTTTAAATCAAACACGGTTTGTGCTAGCTACTTGAAACATGACACAATAAAGTAGTTCTACGTTCTATCCCTAAGGTTTGTTTCCTCTTGATGTACCCTTAAGCAGAGACTGGCGAATAACACATTCAATGAAAGGCGTTGTTAGGCTGCCAGAAACTACAGTCTCCTGAAATCTCATCATATATTTTTTCTTCCGACCTTCATGATACTTTCAAGTAATGAGCAGTGCACCAATCAAACTTGGATGCCCAAGTTTCGTTCTCCTAGGTTGAAGCATTCGTTTGCAGGAACAGTTTGAATTTTTAGGTTTCACTCTGTTTTGTCCTATATTGACAGATGCAGTTCGAACTCTAAATCAAACAGGGTTTGTGCTAGCTTCTTGAAACTTGACAAAATACTGTAGTTCCACGTTCTATCTCTAAGGTTTGTTTCCTCTTGATGTAGCCTAATGCAGTTACTGGGGAATAACACTTTTATTGAAAGGGGTTGCCAAACGTCCAAAAACTAGAGTCTTCTGAAATCTCAACATATATTTTTGCATCCAATTTTCATGATACTTTCAAGTAATGATCAGTACACCAATCCCACTTGGATGCTCAAGTTTCATTCTCCTACGTTGCAGCATTCGTTTGCAGTAACAGTTTTAATTTTTAGGTTTCACTGTTTTCTTCTATATTGACAAATGTAGTTCAAACTCTAAATCATACACGGTTTGGGCTAGCTTCTTGAAACTTGACACAATAAAGCAGTTCTACATTCTATCCCTAAGGTTTGTTTCCTCTTGATGTAGCCTTCAGCACAGACTGGCGAATAACACTTTCAATGAAAAGCGTTGTTAGGCTGCCAAAAAACTAGAGTCTCCTGAAATCTCAACACATATTTTTTTCCGACCTTAATGATACTTTCAAGTAATGAGCAGTACACCAATCAAACTTGGATGCCCAAGTTTCGTTCTCCTAGGTTGATGCATTCGTTTGCAGTAACAGTTTGAATTTCTAGGTTTCACTCTGTTTTCTCCTATATTGACAGATGCAGCTAGAACTCTAAATCAAACACGGTTTGTGCTAGCTTCTTGAAACTTGACACAATAAAGTAGTTCTACGTTCTATCTCTAAGGTTTGTTTCCTCTTGATGTAGCCTAATGCAGGGACTGGCGAATAACACTTATATTGAAAGGGGTTGCCAAACTTTCAAAAAACTAGAGTCTCCTGAAATCTCAACATATATTTTTTCATCCAATCTTCATGATACATTCAAGTAATGATCAGTACACCATTCCCACTTGGATGCCCAAGTTTTGTTCTTCTAGGTTGAAGCATTCGTTTGCAGGAACAGTTTGAATTTTTAGGTTTCACTCTGTTTTCTCCTATATTGACAGATGCAGTTAGAACTTTAAATCAAACACGGTTTGTGCTAGCTACTTGAAACATGACACAATAAAGTAGTTCTACGTTCTATACCTAAGGTTTGTTTCCTCTTGATGTAGCCTTAAGCAGAGACTGGCGAATAACACATTCAATGAAAGGCGTTGTTAGGCTGCCAAAAAACTACAGTCTCCTGAAATCTCAACACATATTTTTTTCCGACCTTAATGATACTTTCAAATAATGAGCAGTACACCAATCAAACTTGGATGCCCAAGTTTCGTTCTCCTAGGTTGATGCATTCGTTTGCAGTTACAGTTTGAATTTCTAGGTTTCACTCTGTTTTCTCCTATATTGACAGATGCAGCTAGAACTCTAAATCAAACACGGTTTGTGCTAGCTTCTTGAAACTTGACAAAATACTGTAGTTCTACGTTCTATCTCTAAGGTTGGTTTCCTCTTGATGTAGCCTAATGCAGGGACTGGCGAATAACACTTTTATTGAAAGAGTTTGCCAAACTTCCCAAAACTAGAGTCTTCTGAAATCTCAACATATATTTTTTTATCCAATCTTCATGATACTTTCGAGTAATGATCAGTACACCAATCCCACTTGGATGCTCAAGTTTCATTCTCCTACGTTGAAGCATTCGTTTGCAGTAACAGTTTGAATTTTTAGGTTTCATTCTGCTTTCTCCTATATTGACAAATGTAGTTCAAACTCTAAATCATACACGGTTTGGGCTAGATTCTTGAAACTTGACACAATAAAGTAGTTCTACATTCTATCCCTAAGGTTTGTTTCCTCTTGATGTAGCCTTCAGCACAGACTGGCGAATAACACTTTCAATGAAAGGCGTTGTTAGGCTGCCAAAAAACTAGAGTCTCCTGAAATCTCAACACATATTTTTTTCCGACCTTAATGATACTTTCAAGTAATGAGCAGTACACCAATCAAACTTGGATGCCCAAGTTTCGTTCTCCTAGGTTGATGCATTCGTTTGCAGTAACAGTTTGAATTTCTAGGTTTCACTCTGTTTTCTCCTATAATGACAGATGCAGCTAGAACTGTAAATCAAACACGGTTTGTGCTAGCTTCTTGAAACTTGACACAATAAAGTAGTTCTACGTTCTATCTCTAAGGTTTGTTTCCTCTTGATGTAGCCTAATGCAGGGACTGGCGAATAACACTTATATTGAAAGGGGTTGCCAAACTTTCAAAAAGCTAGAGTCTCCTGAAATCTCAACATATATTTTTTCATCCAATCTTCATGATACATTCAAGTAATGATCAGTACACCATTCCCACTTGGATGCCCAAGTTTTGTTCTTCTAGGTTGAAGCATTCGTTTGCAGGAACAGTTTGAATTTTTAGGTTTCACTCTGTTTTCTCCTATATTGACAGATGCAGTTAGAACTTTAAATCAAACACGGTTTGTGCTAGCTACTTGAAACATGACACAATAAAGTAGTTCTACGTTCTATCCCTAAGGTTTGTTTCCTCTTGATGTACCCTTAAGCAGAGACTGGCGAATAACACATTCAATGAAAGGCGTTGTTAGGCTGCCAAAAAACTACAGTCTCCTGAAATCTCATCATATATTTTTTCTTCCGACCTTCATGATACTTTCAAGTAATGAGCAGTGCACCAATCAAACTTGGATGCCCAAGTTTCGTTCTCCTAGGTTGAAGCATTCGTTTGCAGGAACAGTTTGAATTTTTAGGTTTCACTCTGTTTTGTCCTATATTGACAGATGCAGTTCGAACTCTAAATCAAACAGGGTTTGTGCTAGCTTCTTGAAACTTGACAAAATACTGTAGTTCCACGTTCTATCTCTAAGGTTTGTTTCCTCTTGATGTAGCCTAATGCAGTTACTGGGGAATAACACTTTTATTGAAAGGGGTTGCCAAACGTCCAAAAACTAGAGTCTTCTGAAATCTCAACATATATTTTTGCATCCAATTTTCATGATACTTTCAAGTAATGATCAGTACACCAATCCCACTTGGATGCTCAAGTTTCATTCTCCTACGTTGAAGCATTCGTTTGCAGTAACAGTTTGAAATTTTAGGTTTCATTCTGCTTTCTCCTATATTGACAAATGTAGTTCAAACTCTAAATCATACACGGTTTGGGCTAGCTTGTTGAAACTTGACACAATAAAGTAGTTCTACATTCTATCCCTAAGGTTTGTTTCCTCTTGATGTAGCCTTCAGCACAGACTGGCGAATAACACTTTCAATGAAAGGCGTTTTTAGGCTGCCAAAAAACTAGAGTCTCCTGAAATCTCAACACATATTTTTTTCCGACCTTAATGATACTTTCTAGTAATGAGCAGTACACCAATCAAACTTGGATGCCCAAGTTTCATTCTCCTAGGTTGATGCATTCGTTTGCAGTAACAGTTTGAATTTCTAGGTTTCACTCTGTTTTCTCCTATATTGACAGATGCAGCTAGAACTCTAAATCAAACACGGTTTGTGCTAGCTTCTTGAAACTTGACACAATAAAGTAGTTCTACGTTCTATCTCTAAGGTTTGTTTCCTCTTGATGTAGCCTAATGCAGGGACTGGCGAATAACACTTATATTGAAAGGGGTTGCCAAACTTTCAAAAAACTAGAGTCTCCTGAAATCTCAACATATATTTTTTCATCCAATCTTCATGATACATTCAAGTAATGATCAGTACACCATTCCCACTTGGATGCCCAAGTTTTGTTCTTCTAGGTTGAAGCATTCGTTTGCAGGAACAGTTTGAATTTTTAGGTTTCACTCTGTTTTGTCCTATATTGACAGATGCAGTTCGAACTCTAAATCAAACACGGTTTGTGCTAGCTTCTTGAAACTTGACAAAATACTGTAGTTCTACGTTCTATCTCTAAGGTTTGTTTCCTCTTGATGTAGCCTAATGCAGTTACTGGCGAATAACACTTTTATTGAAAGAGGTTGCCAAACTTCCCAAAACTAGAGTCTTCTGAAATCTCAACATATATTTTTTTATCCAATCTTCATGATACTTTCGAGTAATGATCAGTACACCAATCCCACTTGGATGCTCAAGTTTCATTCTCCTACGTTGAAGCATTCGTTTGCAGTAACAGTTTGAATTTTTAGGTTTCATTCTGCTTTCTCCTATATTGACAAATGTAGTTCAAACTCTAAATCATACACGGTTTGGGCTAGCTTCTTGAAACTTGACACAATAAAGTAGTTCTACATTCTATCCCTAAGGTTTGTTTCCTCTTGATGTAGCCTTCAGCACAGACTGGCGAATAACACTTTCAATGAAAGGCGTTGTTAGGCTGCCAAAAAACTAGAGTCTCCTGAAATCTCAACACATATTTTTTTCCGACCTTAATGATACTTTCAAGTAATGAGCAGTACACCAATCAAACTTGGATGCCCAAGTTTCGTTCTCCTAGGTTGATGCATTCGTTTGCAGTAACAGTTTGAATTTCTAGGTTTCACTCTGTTTTCTCCTATAATGACAGATGCAGCTAGAACTGTAAATCAAACACGGTTTGTGCTAGCTTCTTGAAACTTGACACAATAAAGTAGTTCTACGTTCTATCTCTAAGGTTTGTTTCCTCTTGATGTAGCCTAATGCAGGGACTGGCGAATAACACTTATATTGAAAGGGGTTGCCAAACTTTCAAAAAGCTAGAGTCTCCTGAAATCTCAACATATATTTTTTCATCCAATCTTCATGATACATTCAAGTAATGATCAGTACACCATTCCCACTTGGATGCCCAAGTTTTGTTCTTCTAGGTTGAAGCATTCGTTTGCAGGAACAGTTTGAATTTTTAGGTTTCACTCTGTTTTCTCCTATATTGACAGATGCAGTTAGAACTTTAAATCAAACACGGTTTGTGCTAGCTACTTGAAACATGACACAATAAAGTAGTTCTACGTTCTATCCCTAAGGTTTGTTTCCTCTTGATGTACCCTTAAGCAGAGACTGGCGAATAACACATTCAATGAAAGGCGTTGTTAGGCTGCCAGAAACTACAGTCTCCTGAAATCTCATCATATATTTTTTCTTCCGACCTTCATGATACTTTCAAGTAATGAGCAGTGCACCAATCAAACTTGGATGCCCAAGTTTCGTTCTCCTAGGTTGAAGCATTCGTTTGCAGGAACAGTTTGAATTTTTAGGTTTCACTCTGTTTTGTCCTATATTGACAGATGCAGTTCGAACTCTAAATCAAACAGGGTTTGTGCTAGCTTCTTGAAACTTGACAAAATACTGTAGTTCCACGTTCTATCTCTAAGGTTTGTTTCCTCTTGATGTAGCCTAATGCAGTTACTGGGGAATAACACTTTTATTGAAAGGGGTTGCCAAACGTCCAAAAACTAGAGTCTTCTGAAATCTCAACATATATTTTTGCATCCAATTTTCATGATACTTTCAAGTAATGATCAGTACACCAATCCCACTTGGATGCTCAAGTTTCATTCTCCTACGTTGCAGCATTCGTTTGCAGTAACAGTTTTAATTTTTAGGTTTCACTGTTTTCTTCTATATTGACAAATGTAGTTCAAACTCTAAATCATACACGGTTTGGGCTAGCTTCTTGAAACTTGACACAATAAAGCAGTTCTACATTCTATCCCTAAGGTTTGTTTCCTCTTGATGTAGCCTTCAGCACAGACTGGCGAATAACACTTTCAATGAAAAGCGTTGTTAGGCTGCCAAAAAACTAGAGTCTCCTGAAATCTCAACACATATTTTTTTCCGACCTTAATGATACTTTCAAGTAATGAGCAGTACACCAATCAAACTTGGATGCCCAAGTTTCGTTCTCCTAGGTTGATGCATTCGTTTGCAGTAACAGTTTGAATTTCTAGGTTTCACTCTGTTTTCTCCTATATTGACAGATGCAGCTAGAACTCTAAATCAAACACGGTTTGTGCTAGCTTCTTGAAACTTGACACAATAAAGTAGTTCTACGTTCTATCTCTAAGGTTTGTTTCCTCTTGATGTAGCCTAATGCAGGGACTGGCGAATAACACTTATATTGAAAGGGGTTGCCAAACTTTCAAAAAACTAGAGTCTCCTGAAATCTCAACATATATTTTTTCATCCAATCTTCATGATACATTCAAGTAATGATCAGTACACCATTCCCACTTGGATGCCCAAGTTTTGTTCTTCTAGGTTGAAGCATTCGTTTGCAGGAACAGTTTGAATTTTTAGGTTTCACTCTGTTTTCTCCTATATTGACAGATGCAGTTAGAACTTTAAATCAAACACGGTTTGTGCTAGCTACTTGAAACATGAAACAATAAAGTAGTTCTACGTTCTATACCTAAGGTTTGTTTCCTCTTGATGTAGCCTTAAGCAGAGACTGGCGAATAACACATTCAATGAAAGGCGTTGTTAGGCTGCCAAAAAACTACAGTCTCCTGAAATCTCATCATATATTTTTTCTTCCGACCTTCATGATACTTTCAAGTAATGAGCAGTCCACCAATCAAACTTGGATGCCCAAGTTTCGTTCTCCTAGGTTGAAGCATTCGTTTGCAGGAACAGTTTGAATTTTTAGGTTTCACTCTGTTTTGTCCTATATTGACAGATGCAGTTCGAACTCTAAATCAAACACGGTTTGTGCTAGCTTCTTGAAACTTGACAAAATACTGTAGTTCTACGTTCTATCTCTAAGGTTTGTTTCCTCTTGATGTAGCCTAATGCAGTTACTGGTGAATAACACTTTTATTGAAAGGGGTTGCCAAACTTCCCAAAACTAGAGTCTTCTGAAATCTCAACATATATTTTTTTATCCAATCTTCATGATACTTTCGAGTAATGATCAGTACACCAATCCCACTTGGATGCTCAAGTTTCATTCTCCTACGTTGAAGCATTCGTTTGCAGTAACAGTTTGAAATTTTAGGTTTCATTCTGCTTTCTCCTATATTGACAAATGTAGTTCAAACTCTAAATCATACACGGTTTGGGCTAGCTTCTTGAAACTTGACACAATAAAGTAGTTCTACATTCTATCCCTAAGGTTTGTTTCCTCTTGATGTAGCCTTCAGCACAGACTGGCGAATAACACTTTCAATGAAAGGCGTTTTTAGGCTGCCAAAAAACTAGAGTCTCCTGAAATCTCAACACATATTTTTTTCCGACCTTAATGATACTTTCTAGTAATGAGCAGTACACCAATCAAACTTGGATGCCCAAGTTTCATTCTCCTAGGTTGATGCATTCGTTTGCAGTAACAGTTTGAATTTCTAGGTTTCACTCTGTTTTCTCCTATATTGACAGATGCAGCTAGAACTCTAAATCAAACACGGTTTGTGCTAGCTTCTTGAAACTTGACACAATAAAGTAGTTCTACGTTCTATCTCTAAGGTTTGTTTCCTCTTGATGTAGCCTAATGCAGGGACTGGCGAATAACACTTATATTGAAAGGGGCTGCCAAACTTTCAAAAAACTAGAGTCTCCTGAAATCTCAACATATATTTTTTCATCCAATCTTCATGATACATTCAAGTAATGATCAGTACACCATTCCCACTTGGATGCCCAAGTTTTGTTCTTCTAGGTTGAAGCATTCGTTTGCAGGAACAGTTTGAATTTTTAGGTTTCACTCTGTTTTCTCCTATATTGACAGATGCAGTTAGAACTTTAAATCAAACACGGTTTGTACTAGCTACTTGAAACATGACACAATAAAGTAGTTCTACGTTCTATCCCTAAGGTTTGTTTCCTCTTGATGTAGCCTTAAGCAGAGACTGGCGAATAACACATTCAATGAAAGGAGTTGTTAGGCTGCCAAAAAACTACAGTCTCCTGAAATCTCATCATATATTTTTTCTTCCGAACTTCATGATACTTTCAAGTAATGAGCAGTGCACCAATCAAACTTGGATGCCCAAGTTTCGTTCTTCTAGGTTGAAGCATTCGTTTGCAGGAACAGTTTGAATTTTTAGGTTTCACTCTGTTTTGTCCTATATTGACAGATGCTGTTCGAACTCTAATCAAACACGGTTTGTGCTAGCTTCTTGAAACTTGACAAAATACTGTAGTTCTACGTTCTATTTCTAAGGTTTGTTTCCTCTTGATGTAGCCTAATGCAGTTACTGGCGAATAACACTTTTATTGAAAGGGGTTGCCAAACTTCCAAAAACTAGAGTCTTCTGAAATCTCAACATATATTTTTGCATCCAATCTTCATGATACTTTCAAGTAATGATGAGTACACCAATCCCACTTGGATGCTCAAGTTTCATTCTCCTACGTTGAAGCATTCGTTTGCAGTAACAGTTTTAATTTTTAGCTTTCACTGTTTTCTTCTATATTGACAAATGTAGTTCAAACTCTAAATCATACACGGTTTGGGCTGGCTTCTTGAAACTTGACACAATAAAGTAGTTCTACATTCTATCCCTAACGTTTGTTTCCTCTTGATGTAGCCTTCAGCACAGACTGGCCAATAACACTTTCAATGAAAGGCGTTGTTAGGCTGCCAAAAAACTAGAGTCTCCTGAAATCTCAACACATATTTTTTTCCGACTTTAATGATACTTTCAAATAATGAGCAGTACACCAATCAAACTTGGATGCCCAAGTTTCGTTCTCCTAGGTTGATGCATTCGTTTGCAGTTACAGTTTGAATTTCTAGGTTTCACTCTGTTTTCTCCTATATTGACAGATGCAGCTAGAACTCTAAATCAAACACGGTTTGTGCTAGCTTCTTGAAACTTGACAAAATACTGTAGTTCTACGTTCTATCTCTAAGGTTGGTTTCCTCTTGATGTAGCCTAATGCAGGGACTGGCGAATAACACTTTTATTGAAAGGGGTTGCCAAACTTCCCAAAACTAGAGTCTTCTGAAATCTCAACATATATTTTTTTATCCAATCTTCATGATACTTTCGAGTAATGATCAGTACACCAATCCCACTTGGATGCTCAAGTTTCATTCTCCTACGTTGAAGCATTCGTTTGCAGGAACAGTTTGAATTTTTAGGTTTCATTCTGCTTTCTCCTATATTGACAAATGTAGTTCAAACTCTAAATCATACACGGTTTGGGCTAGCTTCTTGAAACTTGACACAATAAAGTAGTTCTACATTCTATCCCTAAGGTTTGTTTCCTCTTGATGTAGCCTTCAGCACAGACTGGCGAATAACACTTTCAATGAAAGGCGTTGTTAGGCTGCCAAAAAACTAGAGTCTCCTGAAATCTCAACACATATTTTTTTCCGACCTTAATGATACTTTCAAGTAATGAGCAGTACACCAATCAAACTTGGATGCCCAAGTTTCGTTCTCCTAGGTTGATGCATTCGTTTGCAGTAACAGTTTGAATTTCTTGGTTTCACTCTGTTTTCTCCTATATTGACAGATGCAGCTAGAACCCTAAATCAAACACGGTTTGTGCTAGCTTCTTGAAACTTGACACAATAAAGTAGTTCTACGTTCTATCTCTAAGGTTTGTTTACTCTTGATGTAGCCTAATGCAGGGACTGGCGAATAAAACTTATATTGAAAGGGGTTGCCAAACTTTCAAAAAACTAGAGTCTCCTGAAATCTCAACATATATTTTTTCATCCAATCTTCACGATGCATTCAAGTAATGATCAGTACACCATTCCCACTTGGATGCAAAAGTTTTGTTCTTCTAGGTTGAAGCATTCGTTTGCAGGAACAGTTTGAATTTTTAGGTTTCACTCTGTTTTCTCCTATATTGACAGATGCAGCTAGAACTCTAAATCAAACACGGTTTGTGCTAGCTTCTTGAAACTTGACACAATAAAGTAGTTCTACGTTCTATCTCTAAGGTTTGTTTCCTCTTGATGTAGCCTAATGCAGGGACTGGCGAATAACACTTATATTGAAAGGGGTTGCCAAACTTTCAAAAAACTAGAGTCTCCTGAAATCTCAACATATATTTTTTCATCCAATCTTCATGATACATTCAAGTAATGATCAGTACACCATTCCCACTTGGATGCCCAAGTTTTGTTCTTCTAGGTTGAAGCATTCATTTGCAGGAACAGTTTGAAGTTTTAGGTTTCACTCTGTTTTCTCCTATGTTGACAGATGCAGTTAGAACTTTAAATCAAACACGGTTTGTGCTAGCTACTTGAAACATGACACAATAAAGTAGTTCTACGTTCTATCCCTAAGGTTTTTTTTCTCTTGATGTAGCCTTAAGCAGAGACTGGCGAATAACACATTCAATGAAAGGAGTTGCTAGGCTGCCAAAAAACTACAGTCTCCTGAAATCTCATCATATATTTTTTCTTCCGAACTTCATGATACTTTCAAGTAATGAGCAGTGCACCAATCAAACTTGGATGCAAAAGTTTCGTTCTTCTAGGTTGAAGCATTCGTTTGCAGGAACAGTTTGAATTTTTAGGTTTCACTCTGTTTTGTCCTATATTGACAGATGCAGTTCGAACTCTAAATCAAACACGGTTTGTGCTAGCTTCTTGAAACTTGACAAAATACTGTAGTTCTACGTTCTATCTCTAAGGTTTGTTTCCTCTTGATCTAGCCAAATGCAGGGACTGGAGAATAACACTTTTATTGAAAGGGGTTGCCAAACTTCCAAAAACTAGAGTCTTCTGAAATCTCAGCATATATTTTTGCATCCAATCTTCATGATTCTTTCAAGTAATGATCAGGACACCAATCCCACTTGGATGCTCAAGTTTCATTCTCCTACGTTGAAGCATTCGTTTGCAGTAACAGTTTTAATTTTTAGGTTTCACTGTTTTCTTCTATATTGACAAATGTAGTTCAAACTCTAAATCATACACGGTTTGGGCTAGCTTCTTGAAACTTGACACAATAAAGTAGTTCTACATTCTATCCCTAAGGTTTGTTTCCTCTTGATGTAGCCTTCAGCACAGACTGGCGAATAACACTTTCAATGAAAGGCATTGTTAGGCTGCCAAAAAACTAGAGTCTCCTGAAATCTCAACACATATTTTTTTCCGACTTTATGGTACTTTCAAGTAATGAGCAGTACACCAATCAAACTTGGATGCCCAAGTTTCGTTCTCCTAGGTTGATGCATTCGTTTGCAGTAACAGTTTGAATTTCTAGGTTTCACTCTGTTTTCTCCTATATTGACAGATGCAGCTAGAACTCTAAATCAAACACGGTTTGTGCTAGCTTCTTGAAACTTGACACAATAAAGTAGTTCTACGTTCTATCTCTAAGGTTTGTTTCCTCTTGATGTAGCCTAATGCAGGGACTGGCGAATAACACTTATATTGAAAGGGGTTGCCAAACTTTCAAAAAACTAGAGTCTCCTGAAATCTCAACATATATTTTTTCATCCAATCTTCATGATACATTCAAGTAATGATCAGTACACCATTCCCACTTGGATGCCCAAGTTTTGTTCTTCTAGGTTGAAGCATTCGTTTGGAGGAACAGTTTGAATTTTTAGGTTTCACTCTGTTTTCTCCTATATTGACAGATGCAGTTAGAACTTTAAATCAAACACGGTTTGTGCTAGCTACTTGAAGCATGACACAATAAAGTAGTTCTAAGTTCTATCCCTAAGGTTTGTTTCCTCTTGATGTAGCCTTAAGCAGAGACTGGCGAATAACACATTCAATGAAAGGCGTTGTTAGGCTGCCAAAAACCTACAGTCTCCTGAAATCTCATCATATATTTTTTCTTCCGACCTTCATGATACTTTCAAGTAATGAGCAGTGCACCAATCAAACTTGGATGCCCAAGTTTCGTTCTCCTAGGTTGAAGCATTCGTTTGCAGGAACAGTTTGAATTTTTAGGTTTCACTCTGTTTTGTCCTATATTGACAGATGCAGTTCGAACTCTAAATCAAACACGGTTTGTGCTAGCTTCTTGAAACTTGACAAAATACTGTACTTCTACGTTCTATCTCTAAGGTTGGTTTCCTCTTGATGTAGCCTAATGCAGTTACTGGTGAATAACACTTTTATTGAAAGGGGTTGCCAAACTTCCAAAAACTAGAGTCTTCTGAAATCTCAACATATATTTTTTTATCCAATCTTCATGATACTTTCGAGTAATGATCAGTACTCCAATCCCACTTGGATGCTCAAGTTTCATTCTCCTACGTTGAAGCATTCGTTTGTAGTAACAGTTGAATTTTTAGGTTTCATTCTGCTTTCTCCTATATTGACAAATGTAGTTCAAACTCTAAATCATACACGGTTTGGGCTAGCTTCTTGAAACTTGACACAATAAAGTAGTTCTACATTCTATCCCTAAGGTTTGTTTCCTCTTGATGTAGCCTTCAGCACAGACTGGCGAATACACTTTCAATGAAAGGCGTTGTTAGGCTGCCAAAAAACTAGAGTCTCCTGAAATCTCAACACATATTTTTTTCCGACCTTAATGATACTTTCTAGTAATGAGCAGTACACCAATCAACTTGGATGCCCAAGTTTCGTTCTCCTAGGTTGATGCATTCGTTTGCAGTAACAGTTTGAATTTCTAGGTTTCACTCTGTTTTCTCCTATATTGACAGATGCAGCTAGAACTCTAAATCAAACACGGTTTGTGCTAGCTTCTTGAAACTTGACACAATAAAGTAGTTCTACGTTCTATCTCTAAGGTTTGTTTCCTCTTGATGTAGCCTAATGCAGGGACTGGCGAATAACACTTATATTGAAAGGGGTTGCCAACTTTCAAAAAACTAGAGTCTCCTGAAATCTCAACATATATTTTTTCATCCAATCTTCATGATACATTCAAGTAATGATCAGTACACATTCCCACTTGGATGCCCAAGTTTTGTTCTTCTAGGTTGAAGCATTCGTTTGGAGGAACAGTTTGAATTTTTAGGTTTCACTCTGTTTTCTCCTATATTGACAGATGCAGTTAGAACTTTAAATCAAACACGGTTTGTGCTAGCTACTTGAAGCATGACACAATAAAGTAGTTCTAAGTTCTATCCCTAAGGTTTGTTTCCTCTTGAATGTAGCCCTTAAGCAGAGACTGGCGAATAACACATTCAATGAAAGGCGTTGTTAGGCTGCCAAAAACCTACAGTCTCCTGAAATCTCATCATATATTTTTTCTTCCGAACTTCATGATACTTTCAAGTAATGAGCAGTGCACCAATCAAACTTGGATGCCCAAGTTTCGTTCTTCTAGGTTGAAGCATTCGTTTGCAGGAACAGTTTGAATTTTAGGTTTCACTCTGTTTTGTCCTATATTGACAGATGCTGTTCGAACTCTAATCAAACACGGTTTGTGCTAGCTTCTTGAAACTTGACAAAATACTGTAGTTCTACGTTCTATTTCTAAGGTTTGTTTCCTCTTGATGTAGCCTAATGCAGTTACTGGCGAATAACACTTTTATTGAAAGGGGTTGCCAAACTTCCAAAAACTAGAGTCTTCTGAAATCTCAACATATATTTTTGCATCCAATCTTCATGATACTTTCAAGTAATGATGAGTACACCAATCCACTTGGATGCTCAAGTTTCATTCTCCTACGTTGAAGCATTCGTTTGCAGTAACAGTTTTAATATTTAGCTTTCACTGTTTTCTTCTATATTGACAAATGTAGTTCAAACTCTAAATCATACACGGTTTGGGCTGGCTTCTTGAAACTTGACACAATAAAGTAGTTCTACATTCTATCCCTAACGTTTGTTTCCTCCTGATGTAGCCTTCAGCACAGACTGGCGAATAACACTTTCAATGAAAGGCGTTGTTAGGCTGCCAAAAAACTAGAGTCTCCTGAAATCTCAACACATATTTTTTTCCGACCTTAATGATACTTTCAAATAATGAGCAGTACAGCAATCAAACTTGGATGCCCAAGTTTCGTTCTCCTAGGTTGATGCATTCGTTTGCAGTTACAGTTTGAATTTCTAGGTTTCACTCTGTTTTCTCCTATATTGACAGATGCAGCTAGAACTCTAAATCAAACACGGGTTTGTGCTAGCTTCTTGAAACTTGACAAAATACTGTAGTTCTACGTTCTATCTCTAAGGTTGGTTTCCTCTTGATGTAGCCTAATGCAGGGACTGGCGAATAACACTTTATTGAAAGGGGTTGCCAACTTCCCAAAACTAGAGTCTTCTGAAATCTCAACATATATTTTTTTATCCAATCTTCATGATACTTTCGAGTAATGATCAGTACACCAATCCCACTTGGATGCTCAAGTTTCATTCTCCTACGTTGAAGCATTCGTTTGCAGGAACAGTTGAATTTTTAGGTTTCATTCTGCTTTCTCCTATATTGACAAATGTAGTTCAAACTCTAAATCATACACGGTTTGGGCTAGCTTCTTGAAACTTGACACAATAAAGTAGTTCTACATTCTATCCCTAAGGTTTGTTTCCTCTTGATGTAGCCTTCAGCACAGACTGGCGAATAACACTTTCAATGAAAGGCGTTGTTAGGCTGCCAAAAAACTAGAGTCTCCTGAAATCTCAACACATATTTTTTTCCGACCTTAATGATACTTTCAAGTAATGAGCAGTACACAATCAAACTTGGATGCCCAAGTTTCGTTCTCCTAGGTTGATGCATTCGTTTGCAGTAACAGTTTGAATTTCTTGGTTTCACTCTGTTTTCTCCTATATTGACAGATGCAGCTAGAACCCTAAATCAAACACGGTTTGTGCTAGCTTCTTGAAACTTGACACAATAAAGTAGTTCTACGTTCTATCTCTAAGGTTTGTTTACTCTTGATGTAGCCTAATGCAGGGACTGGCGAATAAACTTATATTGAAAGGGGTTGCCAAACTTCAAAAACTAGAGTCTCCTGAAATCTCAACATATATTTTTTCATCCAATCTTCACGATGCATTCAAGTAATGATCAGTACACCATTCCCACTTGGATGCCCAAGTTTTGTTCTTCTAGGTTGAAGCATTCGTTTGCAGGAACAGTTTGATTTTTAGGTTTCACTCTGTTTTCTCCTATATTGACAGATGCAGCTAGAACTCTAAATCAAACACGGTTTGTGCTAGCTTCTTGAAACTTGACACAATAAAGTAGTTCTACGTTCTATCTCTAAGGTTTGTTTCCTCTTGATGTAGCCTAATGCAGGGACTGGCGAAGGGACTGGCGAATAACACTTATATTGAAAGGGGTTGCCAAACTTTCAAAAAACTAGAGTCTCCTGAAATCTCAACATATATTTTTTCATCCAATCTTCATGATACATTCAAGTAATGATCAGTACACCATTCCCACTTGGATGCCCAAGTTTTGTTCTTCTAGGTTGAAGCATTCATTTGCAGGAACAGTTTGAAGTTTTAGGTTTCACTCTGTTTTTTACCTATGTTGACAGATGCAGTTAGAACTTTAAATCAAACACGGTTTGTGCTAGCTACTTGAAACATGACACAATAAAGTAGTTCTACGTTCTATCCCTAAGGTTTCTTTTTCTCTTGATGTAGCCTTAAGCAGAGACTGGCGAATAACACATTCAATGAAAGGAGTTGCTAGGCTGCCAAAAAACTACAGTCTCCTGAAATCTCATCATATATTTTTTTCTTTCCGAACTTCATGATACTTTCAAGTAATGAGCAGTGCACCAATCAAACTTGGATGCAAAAGTTTCGTTCTTCTAGGTTGAAGCATTCGTTTGCAGGAACAGTTTGAATTTTTAGGTTTCACTCTGTTTTGTCCTATATTGACAGATGCAGTTCGAACTCTAAATCAAACACGGTTTGTGCTAGCTTCTTGAAACTTGACAAAATACTGTAGTTCTACGTTCTATCTCTAAGGTTTGTTTCCTCTTGATCTAGCCAAATGCAGGGACTGGAGAATAACACTTTTATTGAAAGGGGTTGCCAAACTTCCAAAAACTAGAGTCTTCTGAAATCTCAGCATATATTTTTGCATCCAATCTTCATGATTCTTTCAAGTAATGATCAGGACACCAATCCCACTTGGATGCTCAAGTTTCATTCTCCTACGTTGAAGCATTCGTTTGCAGTAACAGTTTTAATTTTTAGGTTTCACTGTTTTCTTCTATATTGACAAATGTAGTTCAAACTCTAAATCATACACGGTTTGGGCTAGCTTCTTGAAACTTGACACAATAAAGTAGTTCTACATTTTATCCCTAAGGTTTGTTTCCTCTTGATGTAGCCTTCAGCACAGACTGGCGAATAACACTTTCAATGAAAGGCATTGTTAGGCTGCCAAAAAACTAGAGTCTCCTGAAATCTCAACACATATTTTTTTCCGACCTTAATGGTACTTTCAAGTAATGAGCAGTACACCAATCAAACTTGGATGCCCAAGTTTCGTTCTCCTAGGTTGATGCATTCGTTTGCAGTAACAGTTTGAATTTCTAGGTTTCACTCTGTTTTCTCCTATATTGACAGATGCAGCTAGAACTCTAAATCAAACACGGTTTGTGCTAGCTTCTTGAAACTTGACACAATAAAGTAGTTCTACGTTCTATCTCTAAGGTTTGTTTCCTCTTGATGTAGCCTAATGCAGGGACTGGCGAATAACACTTATATTGAAAGGGGTTGCCAAACTTTCAAAAAACTAGAGTCTCCTGAAATCTCAACATATATTTTTTCATCCAATCTTCATGATACATTCAAGTAATGATCAGTACACCATTCCCACTTGGATGCCCAAGTTTTGTTCTTCTAGGTTGAAGCATTCGTTTGCAGGAACAGTTTGAATTTTTAGGTTTCACTCTGTTTTCTCCTATATTGACAGATGCAGTTAGAACTTTAAATCAAACACGGTTTGTGCTAGCTACTTGAAGCATGACACAATAAAGTAGTTCTAAGTTCTATCCCTAAGGTTTGTTTCCTCTTGATGTAGCCTTAAGCAGAGACTGGCGAATAACACATTCAATGAAAGGCGTTGTTAGGCTGCCAAAAACCTACAGTCTCCTGAAATCTCATCATATATTTTTTCTTCCGACCTTCATGATACTTTCAAGTAATGAGCAGTGCACCAATCAAACTTGGATGCCCAAGTTTCGTTCTCCTAGGTTGAAGCATTCGTTTGCAGGAACAGTTTGAATTTTTAGGTTTCACTCTGTTTTGTCCTATATTGACAGATGCAGTTCGAACTCTAAATCAAACACGGTTTGTGCTAGCTTCTTGAAACTTGACAAAATACTGTACTTCTACGTTCTATCTCTAAGGTTGGTTTCCTCTTGATGTAGCCTAATGCAGTTACTGGTGAATAACACTTTTATTGAAAGGGGTTGCCAAACTTCCAAAAACTAGAGTCTTCTGAAATCTCAACATATATTTTTTTATCCAATCTTCATGATACTTTCGAGTAATGATCAGTACTCCAATCCCACTTGGATGCTCAAGTTTCATTCTCCTACGTTGAAGCATTCGTTTGTAGTAACAGTTTGAATTTTTAGGTTTCATTCTGCTTTCTCCTATATTGACAAATGTAGTTCAAACTCTAAATCATACACGGTTTGGGCTAGCTTCTTGAAACTTGACACAATAAAGTAGTTCTACATTCTATCCCTAAGGTTTGTTTCCTCTTGATGTAGCCTTCAGCACAGACTGGCGAATAACACTTTCAATGAAAGGCGTTGTTAGGCTGCCAAAAAACTAGAGTCTCCTGAAATCTCAACACATATTTTTTTCCGACCTTAATGATACTTTCTAGTAATGAGCAGTACACCAATCAAACTTGGATGCCCAAGTTTCGTTCTCCTAGGTTGATGCATTCGTTTGCAGTAACAGTTTGAATTTCTAGGTTTCACTCTGTTTTCTCCTATATTGACAGATGCAGCTAGAACTCTAAATCAAACACGGTTTGTGCTAGCTTCTTGAAACTTGACACAATAAAGTAGTTCTACGTTCTATCTCTAAGGTTTGTTTCCTCTTGATGTAGCCTAATGCAGGGACTGGCGAATAACACTTATATTGAAAGGGGTTGCCAAACTTTCAAAAAACTAGAGTCTCCTGAAATCTCAACATATATTTTTTCATCCAATCTTCATGATACATTCAAGTAATGATCAGTACACCATTCCCACTTGGATGCCCAAGTTTTGTTCTTCTAGGTTGAAGCATTCGTTTGGAGGAACAGTTTGAATTTTTAGGTTTCACTCTGTTTTCTCCTATATTGACAGATGCAGTTAGAACTTTAAATCAAACACGGTTTGTGCTAGCTACTTGAAGCATGACACAATAAAGTAGTTCTAAGTTCTATCCCTAAGGTTTGTTTCCTCTTGATGTAGCCTTAAGCAGAGACTGGCGAATAACACATTCAATGAAAGGCGTTGTTAGGCTGCCAAAAACCTACAGTCTCCTGAAATCTCATCATATATTTTTTCTTCCGAACTTCATGATACTTTCAAGTAATGAGCAGTGCACCAATCAAACTTGGATGCCCAAGTTTCGTTCTCCTAGGTTGAAGCATTCGTTTGCAGGAACAGTTTGAATTTTTAGGTTTCACTCTGTTTTGTCCTATATTGACAGATGCATTTCGAACTCTAAATCAAACACGGTTTGTGCTAGCTTCTTGAAACTTGACAAAATACTGTACTTCTACGTTCTATCTCTAAGGTTGGTTTCCTCTTGATGTAGCCTAATGCAGTTACTGGTGAATAACACTTTTATTGAAAGGGGTTGCCAAACTTCCAAAAACTAGAGTCTTCTGAAATCTCAACATATATTTTTTTATCCAATCTTCATGATACTTTCGAGTAATGATCAGTACTCCAATCCCACTTGGATGCTCAAGTTTCATTCTCCTACGTTGAAGCATTCGTTTGTAGTAACAGTTTGAATTTTTAGGTTTCATTCTGCTTTCTCCTATATTGACAAATGTAGTTCAAACTCTAAATCATACACGGTTTGGGCTAGCTTCTTGAAACTTGACACAATAAAGTAGTTCTACATTCTATCCCTAAGGTTTGTTTCCTCTTGATGTAGCCTTCAGCACAGACTGGCGAATAACACTTTCAATGAAAGGCGTTGTTAGGCTGCCAAAAAACTAGAGTCTCCTGAAATCTCAACACATATTTTTTTCCGACCTTAATGATACTTTCTAGTAATGAGCAGTACACCAATCAAACTTGGATGCCCAAGTTTCGTTCTCCTAGGTTGATGCATTCGTTTGCAGTAACAGTTTGAATTTCTAGGTTTCACTCTGTTTTCTCCTATATTGACAGATGCAGCTAGAACTCTAAATCAAACACGGTTTGTGCTAGCTTCTTGAAACTTGACACAATAAAGTAGTTCTACGTTCTATCTCTAAGGTTTGTTTCCTCTTGATGTAGCCTAATGCAGGGACTGGCGAATAACACTTATATTGAAAGGGGTTGCCAAACTTTCAAAAAACTAGAGTCTCCTGAAATCTCAACATATATTTTTTCATCCAATCTTCAAGATACATTCAAGTAATGATCAGTACACCATTCCCACTTGGATGCCCAAGTTTTGTTCTTCTAGGTTGAAGCATTCGTTTGCAGGAACAGTTTGAATTTTTAGGTTTCACTCTGTTTTCTCCTATATTGACAGATGCAGTTAGAACTTTAAATCAAACACGGTTTGTGCTAGCTACTTGAAACATGACACAATAAAGTAGTTCTACGTTCTATCCCTAAGGTTTTTTTCCTCTTGATGTAGCCTTCAGCAGAGACTGGCGAATAACACATTCAATGAAAGGCGTGGATAGGCTGCCAAAAAACTACACTCTACTGAAATCTCATCATAAATTTTTGCTTCCGACCTTCATGATATTTTCAAGTAATGAGCAGTGCACCAATCAAACTTGGATGCCCAAGTTTCGTTCTCCTAGGTTGAAGCATTCGTTTGCAGGAACAGTTTGAATTTTTAGGTTTCACTCTGTTTTGTCCTATATTGACAGATGCAGTTCGAACTCTAAATCAAACACGGTTTGTGCTAGCTTCTTGAAACTTGACAAAATACTGTAGTTCTACGTTCTATTTCTAAGGTTTGTTTCCTCTTGATGTAGCCTAATGCAGTTACTGGCGAATAACACTTTTATTGAAAGGGGTTGCCAAACTTCCAAAAACTAGAGTCTTCTGAAATCTCAACATATATTTTTGCATCTAATCTTCATGATACTTTCAAGTAATGATCAGTACACCAATCCCACTTGGATGCTCAAGTTTCATTCTCCTACGTTGAAGCATTCGTTTGCAGTAACAGTTTTAATTTTTAGCTTTCACTGTTTTCTTCTATATTGACAAATGTAGTTCAAACTCTAAATCATACACGGTTTGGGCTGGCTTCTTGAAACTTGACACAATAAAGTAGTTCTACATTCTATCCCTAACGTTTGTTTCCTCTTGATGTAGCCTTCAGCACAGACTGGCGAATAACACTTTCAATGAAAGGCGTTGTTAGGCTGCCAAAAAACTAGAGTCTCCTGAAATCTCAACACATATTTTTTTCTGACCTTAATGATACTTTCAAATAATGAGCAGTACACCAATCAAACTTGGATGCCCAAGTTTCGTTCTCCTAGGTTGATGCATTCGTTTGCAGTTACAGTTTGAATTTCTAGGTTTCACTCTGTTTTCTCCTATATTGACAGATGCAGCTAGAACTCTAAATCAAACACGGTTTGTGCTAGCTTCTTGAAACTTGACAAAATACTGTAGTTCTACGTTCTATCTCTAAGGTTGGTTTCCTCTTGATGTAGCCTAATGCAGGGACTGGCGAATAACACTTTTATTGAAAGGGGTTGCCAAACTTCCCAAAACTAGAGTCTTCTGAAATCTCAAGATATATTTTTTTATCCAATCTTCATGATACTTTCGAGTAATGATCAGTACACCAATCCCACTTGGATGCTCAAGTTTCATTCTCCTACGTTGAAGCATTCGTTTGCAGTAACAGTTTGAATTTTTAGGTTTCATTCTGCTTTCTCCTATATTGACAAATGTAGTTCAAACTCTAAATCATACACGCTTTGGGCTAGCTTCTTGAAACTTGACACAATAAAGTAGTTCTACATTCTATCCCTAAGGTTTGTTTCCTCTTGATGTAGCCTTCAGCACAGACTGGCGAATAACACTTTCAATGAAAGGCGTTGTTAGGCTGCCAAAAAACTAGAGTCTCCTGAAATCTCAACACATATTTTTTTCCGACCTTAATGATACTTTCAAGTAATTAGCAGTACACCAATCAAACTTGGATGCCCAAGTTTCATTCTCCTAGGTTGATGCATTCGTTTGCAGTAACAGTTTGAATTTCTTGGTTTCACTCTGTTTTCTCCTATATTGACAGATGCAGCTAGAACCCTAAATCAAACACGGTTTGTGCTAGCTTCTTGAAACTTGACACAATAAAGTAGTTCTACGTTCTATCTCTAAGGTTTGTTTCCTCTTGATGTAGCCTAATGCAGGGACTGGCGAATAAAACTTATATTGAAAGGGGTTGCCAAACTTTCAAAAAACTAGAGTCTCCTGAAATCTCAACATATATTTTTTCATCCAATCTTCACGATGCATTCAAGTAATGATCAGTACACCATTCCCACTTGGATGCCCAAGTTTTGTTCTTCTAGGTTGAAGCATTCGTTTGCAGGAACAGTTTGAATTTTTAGGTTTCACTCTGTTTTCTCCTATATTGACAGATGCAGCTAGAACTCTAAATCAAACACGGTTTGTGCTAGCTTCTTGAAACTTGACACAATAAAGTAGTTCTACGTTCTATCTCTAAGGTTTGTTTCCTCTTGATGTAGCCTAATGCAGGGACTGGCGAATAACACTTATATTGAAAGGGGTTGCCAAACTTTCAAAAAACTAGAGTCTCCTGAAATCTCAACATATATTTTTTCATCCAATCTTCATGATACATTCAAGTAATGATCAGTACACCATTCCCACTTGGATGCCCAAGTTTTGTTCTTCTAGGTTGAAGCATTCATTTGCAGGAACAGTTTGAAGTTTTAGGTTTCACTCTGTTTTCTCCTATGTTGACAGATGCAGTTAGAACTTTAAATCAAACCCGGTTTGTGCTAGCTACTTGAAACATGACACAATAAAGTAGTTCTACGTTCTATCCCTAAGGTTTTTTTTCTCTTGATGTAGCCTTAAGCAGAGACTGGCGAATAACACATTCAATGAAAGGAGTTGCTAGGCTGCCAAAAAACTACAGTCTCCTGAAATCTCATCATATATTTTTTCTTCCGAACTTCATGATACTTTCAAGTAATGAGCAGTGCACCAATCAAACTTGGATGCAAAAGTTTCGTTCTTCTAGGTTGAAGCATTCGTTTGCAGGAACAGTTTGAATTTTTAGGTTTCACTCTGTTTTGTCCTATATTGACAGATGCAGTTCGAACTCTAAATCAAACACCGTTTGTGCTAGCTTCTTGAAACTTGACAAAATACTGTAGTTCTACGTTCTATCTCTAAGGTTTGTTTCCTCTTGATCTAGCCAAATGCAGGGACTGGAGAATAACACTTTTATTGAAAGGGGTTGCCAAACTTCCAAAAACTAGAGTCTTCTGAAATCTCAGCATATATTTTTGCATCCAATCTTCATGATTCTTTCAAGTAATGATCAGGACACCAATCCCACTTGGATGCTCAAGTTTCATTCTCCTACGTTGAAGCATTCGTTTGCAGTAACAGTTTTAATTTTTAGGTTTCACTGTTTTCTTCTATATTGACAAATGTAGTTCAAACTCTAAATCATACACGGTTTGGGCTAGCTTCTTGAAACTTGACACAATAAAGTAGTTCTACATTCTATCCCTAAGGTTTGTTTCCTCTTGATGTAGCCTTCAGCACAGACTGGCGAATAACACTTTCAATGAAAGGCATTGTTAGGCTGCCAAAAAACTAGAGTCTCCTGAAATCTCAACACATATTTTTTTCCGACCTTAATGGTACTTTCAATTAATGAGCAGTACACCAATCAAACTTGGATGCCCAAGTTTCGTTCTCCTAGGTTGATGCATTCGTTTGCAGTAACAGTTTGAATTTCTAGGTTTCACTATGTTTTCTCCTATATTGACAGATGCAGCTAGAACTCTAAATCAAACACGGTTTGTGCTAGCTTCTTGAAACTTGACACAATAAAGTAGTTCTACGTTCTATCTCTAAGGTTTGTTTCCTCTTGATGTAGCCTAATGCAGGGACTGGCGAATAACACTTATATTCAAAGGGGTTGCCAAACTTTCAAAAAACTAGAGTCTCCTGAAATCTCAACATATATTTTTTCATCCAATCTTCATGATACATTCAAGTAATGATCAGTACACCATTCCCACTTGGATGCCCAAGTTTTGTTCTTCTAGGTTGAAGCATTCGTTTGCAGGAACAGTTTGAATTTTTAGGTTTCACTCTGTTTTCTCATATATTGACAGATGCAGTTAGAACTTTAAATCAAACATGGTTTGTGCTAGCTACTTGAAACATGACACAATAAAGTAGTTCTACATTCTATCCCTAAGGTTTGTTTCTTCTTGATGTAGCCTTAAGCAGAGACTGGCGAATAACACATTCAATGAAAGGCGTTGTTAGGCTGCCAAAAAACTACAGTCTCCTGAAATCTCATCATATATTTTTTCTTCCGAACTTCATGATACTTTCAAGTAATGAGCAGTGCACCAATCAAACTTGGATGCCCAAGTTTCGTTCTCCTAGGTTGAAGCATTCGTTTGCAGGAACAGTTTGAATTTTTAGGTTTCACTCTGTTTTGTCCTATATTGACAGATGCAGTTCGAACTCTAAATCAAACACGGTTTGTGCTAGCTTCTTGAAACTTGACAAAATACTGTACTTCTACGTTCTATCTCTAAGGTTGGTTCACTCTTGATGTAGCCTAATGCAGGGACTGGAGAATAACACTTTTATTGAAAGGGGTTGCCAAACTTCCAAAAACTAGAGTCTTCTGAAATCTCAGCATATATTTTTGCATCCAATCTTCATGATACTTTCAAGTAATGATCAGGACACCAATCCCACTTGGATGCTCAAGTTTCATTCTCCTACGTTGAAGCATTCGTTTGCAGTCACAGTTTTCATTTTTAGGTTTCACTGTTTTCTTCTATATTGACAAATGTAGTTCAAACTCTAAATCATACACGGTTTGGGCTAGCTTCTTGAAACTTGACACAATAAAGTAGTTCTACATTCTATCCCTAAGTTTTGTTTCCTCTTGATGTAGCCTTCAGCACAGACTGGCGAATAACACTTTCAATGAAAGGCATTGTTAGGCTGCCAAAAAACTAGAGTCTCCTGAAATCTCAACACATATTTTTTTCCGACCTTAATGGTACTTTCAAGTAATGAGCAGTACACCAATCAAACTTGGATGCCCAAGTTTCGTTCTCCTAGGTTAATGCATTCGTTTGCAGTAACAGTTTGAATTTCTAGGTTTCACTCTGTTTTCTCCTATATTGACAGATGCAGCTAGAACTCTAAATCAAACACGGTTTGTGCTAGCTTCTTGAAACTTGACACAATAAAGTAGTTCTACGTTCTATCTCTAAGGTTTGTTTCCTCTTGATGTAGCCTAATGCAGGGACTGGCGAATAACACTTATATTGAAAGGGGTTGCCAAACTTTCGAAAAACTAGAGTCTCCTGAAATCTCAACATATATTTTTTCATCCAATCTTCATGATACATTCAAGTAATGATCAGTACACCATTCCCACTTGGATGCCCAAGTTTTGTTCTTCTAGGTTGAAGCATTCGTTTGCAGGAACAGTTTGAATTTTTAGGTTTCACTCTGTTTTCTCCTATATTGACAGATGCAGTTAGAACTTTAAATCAAACACGGTTTGTGCTAGCTACTTGAAACATGACACAATAAAGTAGTTCTACGTTCTATCCCTAAGGTTTGTTTCCTCTTGATGTAGCCTTAAGCAGAGACTGGCGAATAACACATTCAATGATAGGCGTTGTTAGGCTGCCAAAAAACTACAGTCTCCTGAAATCTCATCATATATTTTTTCTTCCGACCTTCATGATACTTTCAAGTAATGAGCAGTGCACCAATCAAACTTGGATGCCCAAGTTTCGTTCTCCTAGGTTGAAGCATTCGTTTGCAGGAACAGTTTGAATTTTTAGGTTTCACTCTGTTTTGTCCTATATTGACAGATGCAGTTCGAACTCTAAATCAAACACGGTTTGTGCTAGCTTCTTGAAACTTGACAAAATACTGTAGTTCTACGTTCTATCTCTAAGGTTTGTTTCCTCTTGATGTAGCCTAATGCAGGGACTGGCGAATAACACTTTTATTGAAAGGGGTTGCCAAACTTCCCAAAACTAGAGTCTTCTGAAATCTCAACATATATTTTTTTATCCAATCTTCATGATACTTTCGAGTAATGATCAGTACACCAATCCCACTTGGATGCTCAAGTTTCATTCTCCTACGTTGAAGCTTTCGTTTGCAGTAACAGTTTGAATTTTTAGGTTTCATTCTGCTTTCTCCTATATTGACAAATGTAGTTCAAACTCTAAATAATACATGGTTTGGGCTAGCTTCTTGAAACTTGACACAATAAAGCAGTTCTACATTATATCCCTAACGTTTGTTTCCTCTTGATGTAGCCTTCAGCACAGACTGGCGAATAACACTTTCAATGAAAGGAGTTGCTAGGCTGCCAAAAAACTACAGTCTCCTGAAATCTCATCATATATTTTTTCTTCCGAACTTCATGATACTTTCAAGTAATGAGCAGTGCACCAATCAAACTTGGATGCAAAAGTTTCGTTCTTCTAGGTTGAAGCATTCGTTTGCAGGAACAGTTTGAATTTTTAGGTTTCACTCTGTTTTGTCCTATATTGACAGATGCAGTTCGAACTCTAAATCAAACACCGTTTGTGCTAGCTTCTTGAAACTTGACAAAATACTGTAGTTCTACGTTCTATCTCTAAGGTTTGTTTCCTCTTGATCTAGCCAAATGCAGGGACTGGAGAATAACACTTTTATTGAAAGGGGTTGCCAAACTTCCAAAAACTAGAGTCTTCTGAAATCTCAGCATATATTTTTGCATCCAATCTTCATGATTCTTTCAAGTAATGATCAGGACACCAATCCCACTTGGATGCTCAAGTTTCATTCTCCTACGTTGAAGCATTCGTTTGCAGTAACAGTTTTAATTTTTAGGTTTCACTGTTTTCTTCTATATTGACAAATGTAGTTCAAACTCTAAATCATACACGGTTTGGGCTAGCTTCTTGAAACTTGACACAATAAAGTAGTTCTACATTCTATCCCTAAGGTTTGTTTCCTCTTGATGTAGCCTTCAGCACAGACTGGCGAATAACACTTTCAATGAAAGGCATTGTTAGGCTGCCAAAAAACTAGAGTCTCCTGAAATCTCAACACATATTTTTTTCCGACCTTAATGGTACTTTCAATTAATGAGCAGTACACCAATCAAACTTGGATGCCCAAGTTTCGTTCTCCTAGGTTGATGCATTCGTTTGCAGTAACAGTTTGAATTTCTAGGTTTCACTATGTTTTCTCCTATATTGACAGATGCAGCTAGAACTCTAAATCAAACACGGTTTGTGCTAGCTTCTTGAAACTTGACACAATAAAGTAGTTCTACGTTCTATCTCTAAGGTTTGTTTCCTCTTGATGTAGCCTAATGCAGGGACTGGCGAATAACACTTATATTCAAAGGGGTTGCCAAACTTTCAAAAAACTAGAGTCTCCTGAAATCTCAACATATATTTTTTCATCCAATCTTCATGATACATTCAAGTAATGATCAGTACACCATTCCCACTTGGATGCCCAAGTTTTGTTCTTCTAGGTTGAAGCATTCGTTTGCAGGAACAGTTTGAATTTTTAGGTTTCACTCTGTTTTCTCATATATTGACAGATGCAGTTAGAACTTTAAATCAAACATGGTTTGTGCTAGCTACTTGAAACATGACACAATAAAGTAGTTCTACATTCTATCCCTAAGGTTTGTTTCTTCTTGATGTAGCCTTAAGCAGAGACTGGCGAATAACACATTCAATGAAAGGCGTTGTTAGGCTGCCAAAAAACTACAGTCTCCTGAAATCTCATCATATATTTTTTCTTCCGACCTTCATGATACTTTCAAGTAATGAGCAGTGCACCAATCAAACTTGGATGCCCAAGTTTCGTTCTCCTAGGTTGAAGCATTCGTTTGCAGGAACAGTTTGAATTTTTAGGTTTCACTCTGTTTTGTCCTATATTGACAGATGCAGTTCGAACTCTAAATCAAACACGGTTTGTGCTAGCTTCTTGAAACTTGACAAAATACTGTACTTCTACGTTCTATCTCTAAGGTTGGTTCACTCTTGATGTAGCCTAATGCAGGGACTGGAGAATAACACTTTTATTGAAAGGGGTTGCCAAACTTCCAAAAACTAGAGTCTTCTGAAATCTCAGCATATATTTTTGCATCCAATCTTCATGATACTTTCAAGTAATGATCAGGACACCAATCCCACTTGGATGCTCAAGTTTCATTCTCCTACGTTGAAGCATTCGTTTGCAGTCACAGTTTTCATTTTTAGGTTTCACTGTTTTCTTCTATATTGACAAATGTAGTTCAAACTCTAAATCATACACGGTTTGGGCTAGCTTCTTGAAACTTGACACAATAAAGTAGTTCTACATTCTATCCCTAAGTTTTGTTTCCTCTTGATGTAGCCTTCAGCACAGACTGGCGAATAACACTTTCAATGAAAGGCATTGTTAGGCTGCCAAAAAACTAGAGTCTCCTGAAATCTCAACACATATTTTTTTCCGACCTTAATGGTACTTTCAAGTAATGAGCAGTACACCAATCAAACTTGGATGCCCAAGTTTCGTTCTCCTAGGTTAATGCATTCGTTTGCAGTAACACTTTGAATTTCTAGGTTTCACTCTGTTTTCTCCTATATTGACAGATGCAGCTAGAACTCTAAATCAAACACGGTTTGTGCTAGCTTCTTGAAACTTGACACAATAAAGTAGTTCTACGTTCTATCTCTAAGGTTTGTTTCCTCTTGATGTAGCCTAATGCAGGGACTGGCGAATAACACTTATATTGAAAGGGGTTGCCAAACTTTCGAAAAACTAGAGTCTCCTGAAATCTCAACATATATTTTTTCATCCAATCTTCATGATACATTCAAGTAATGATCAGTACACCATTCCCACTTGGATGCCCAAGTTTTGTTCTTCTAGGTTGAAGCATTCGTTTGCAGGAACAGTTTGAATTTTTAGGTTTCACTCTGTTTTCTCCTATATTGACAGATGCAGTTAGAACTTTAAATCAAACACGGTTTGTGCTAGCTACTTGAAACATGACACAATAAAGTAGTTCTACGTTCTATCCCTAAGGTTTGTTTCCTCTTGATGTAGCCTTAAGCAGAGACTGGCGAATAACACATTCAATGATAGGCGTTGTTAGGCTGCCAAAAAACTACAGTCTCCTGAAATCTCATCATATATTTTTTCTTCCGACCTTCATGATACTTTCAAGTAATGAGCAGTGCACCAATCAAACTTGGATGCCCAAGTTTCGTTCTCCTAGGTTGAAGCATTCGTTTGCAGGAACAGTTTGAATTTTTAGGTTTCACTCTGTTTTGTCCTATATTGACAGATGCAGTTCGAACTCTAAATCAAACACGGTTTGTGCTAGCTTCTTGAAACTTGACAAAATACTGTAGTTCTACGTTCTATCTCTAAGGTTTGTTTCCTCTTGATGTAGCCTAATGCAGGGGACTGGCGAATAACACTTTTATTGAAAGGGGTTGCCAAACTTCCCAAAACTAGAGTCTTCTGAAATCTCAACATATATTTTTTTATCCAATCTTCATGATACTTTCGAGTAATGATCAGTACACCAATCCCACTTGGATGCTCAAGTTTCATTCTCCTACGTTGAAGCATTCGTTTGCAGTAACAGTTTGAATTTTTAGGTTTCATTCTGCTTTCTCCTATATTGACAAATGTAGTTCAAACTCTAAATAATACATGGTTTGGGCTAGCTTCTTGAAACTTGACACAATAAAGCAGTTCTACATTATATCCCTAATGTTTGTTTCCTCTTGATGTAGCCTTCAGCACAGACTGGCGAATAACACTTTCAATGAAAGGCGTTGTTAGGCTGCCAAAAAACTAGAGACTCCTGAAATCTCAACACATATTTTTTTCCGACCTTAATGATACTTTCACGTAATGAGCAGTACACCAATCAAACTTGGATGCCCAAGTTTCGTTCTCCTATGTTGATGCATTCGTTTGCAGTAACAGTTTGAATTTCTAGGTTTCACTCTGTTTTCTCCTATATTGACAGATGCAGCTAGAACTCTAAATCAAACACGGTTTGTGCTAGCTTCTTGAAACTTGACACAATAAAGTAGTTCTACGTTCTATCTCTAAGGTTTGTTTCCTCTTGATGTAGCCTAATGCAGGGACTGGCGAATAACACTTATATTGAAAGGGGTTGCCAAACTTTCAAAAAACTAGAGTCTCCTGAAATCTCAACATATATTTTTTTCATCCAATCTTCACGATGCATTCAATAATGATCAGTACACCATTCCCACTTGGATGCCCAAGTTTTGTTCTTCTAGGTTGAAGCATTCGTTTGCAGGAACAGTTTGAATTTTTAGGTTTCACTCTGTTTTCTCCTATATTGACAGATGCAGCTAGAACTCTAAATCAAACACGGTTTGTGCTAGCTTCTTGAAACTTGACACAATAAAGTAGTTCTACGTTCTATCTCTATGGTTTGTTTCCTCTTGATGTAGCCTAATGCAGGGACTGGCGAATAACACTTATATTGAAAGGGGTTGCCAAACTTTCAAAAAACTAGAGTCTCCTGAAATCTCAACATATATTTTTTCATCCAATCTTCATGATACATTCAAGTAATGATCAGTACACCATTCCCACTTGGATGCCCAAGTTTTGTTCTTCTAGGTTGAAGCATTCATTTGCAGGAACAGTTTGAAGTTTTAGGTTTCACTCTGTTTTCTCCTATATTGACAGATGCAGTTAGAACTTTAAATCAAACACGGTTTGTGCTAGCTACTTGAAACATGACACAATAAAGTAGTTCTACGTTCTATCCCTAAGGTTTGTTTCCTCTTCATGTAGCCATAATGAGACTGGCGAATAACACATTCAATGAAAGGCGTTGTTAGGCTGCCAAAAAACTACAGTCTCCTGAAATCTCATCATATATTTTTTCTTCCGACCTTCATGATACTTTCAAGTAATGAGCAGTGCACCAATCAAACTTGGATGCCCAAGTTTCGTTCTCCTAGGTTGAAGCATTCGTTTGCAGGAACAGTTTGAATTTTTAGGTTTCACTCTGTTTTGTCCTATATTGACAGATGCAGTTCGAACTCTAAATCAAACACGGTTTGTGCTAGCTTCTTGAAACTTGACAAAATACTGTAGTTCTACGTTCTATCTCTAAGGTTGGTTTCCTCTTGATGTAGCCTAATGCAGGGACTGGAGAATAACACTTTTATTGAAAGGGGTTGCCAAACTTCCCAAAACAAGAGTCTTCTGAAATCTCAACATATATTTTTTTTATCCAAACTTCATGATACTTTCGAGTAATGATCAGTACACCAATCCCACTTGGATGCTCAAGTTTCATTCTCCTACGTTGAAGCATTCGTTTGCAGTAACAGTTTGAATTTTTAGGTTTCATTCTGCTTTCTCCTATATTGACAAATGTAGTTCAAACTCTAAATCATACACGGTTTGGGCTAGCTTCTTGAAACTTGACACAATAAAGTAGTTCTACATTCTATCCCTAAGGTTTGTTTCCTCTTGATGTAGCCTTCAGCACAGACTGGCGAATAACACTTTCAATGAAAGGCGTTGTTAGGCTGCCAAAAACTAGAGTCTCCTGAAATCTCAACACATATTTTTTTCAAACCTTAATGATACTTTCCAGCAATGAGCAGTACACCAATCAAACTTGGATGCCCAAGTTTCGTTCTCCTAGGTTGATGCATTCGTTTGCAGTAACAGTTTGAATTTCTAGGTTTCACTCTGTTTTCTCCTATATTGACAGATGCAGCTAGAACTCTAAATCAAACACGGTTTGTGCTAGCTTCTTGAAACTTGACACAATAAAGTAGTTCTACGTTCTATCTCTAAGGTTTGTTTCCTCTTGATGTAGCCTAATGCAGGGACTGGCGAATAACACTTATATTGAAAGGGGTTGCCAAACTTTCAAAAAACTAGAGTCTCCTGAAATCTCAACATATATTTTTTCATCCAATCTTCACGATGCATTCAATAATGATCAGTACACCATTCCCACTTGGATGCCCAAGTTTTGTTCTTCTAGGTTGAAGTATTCGTTTGCAGGAACAGTTTGAATTTTTAGGTTTCACTCTGTTTTCTCCTATATTGACAGATGCAGCTAGAACTCTAAATCAAACACGGTTTGTGCTAGCTTCTTGAAACTTGACACAATAAAGTAGTTCTACGTTCTATCTCTAAGGTTTGTTTCCTCTTGATGTAGCCTAATGCAGGGGACTGGCGAATAACACTTAT